>NW_015386742.1:298861-463564 GCF_001527695.2 Protobothrops mucrosquamatus | reverse complement strand
CCTATACCAATATTTCCATTTTGAAGTGCAGTACCCAGAACAGTACCTCAAGTATAGTCTGACGAGTGTAAAGTACAGGGGGACTACTATCTTCTATGAACTGAACACAGTGCTTCATTATATTTAGTTAAGGACTACAGTGTTTTTATTAGCTGCTGGAACATAATGCCTATTCATGCTTGGCATCCAATAGCATTTTTAGGTCCATCTCATATGAGCTGCTATTAAGCCAATTCTTCTTACTCTTCTTTACCAATGAATTTGTGGGCTGGTTGAGGGGTCCTTGGTGCTCGCTGAGCTTGGTTGTTTTCTTGCAGACATTTCATTACCCTAACTAGGTAACATTAAGGACCCCTCATCGTTGGCTGGTCATTTTATCATATCTAGGTTTCAAATTTGCTGATACAGTAGATGAGGTTTTACAAATCTGGAAAAAATGCAGCCCATGGTAGTAATAATGAAACTGAAAAAGAAGAGTAAGATTGATTTTCTATTGCTATAGAAATAACTTAATAAATAATAATAAAATATAATATAATAACATATAGCTTTTTTATTGCTACATTTATAGATCTTATTAATCATGCGGTAAAAGAGAAAAGACTTACGGGAACACGATAGCTGTCTTGAGAAGGGCTGTCACATAGAAGATAGGGCAAAATGATTCAGAATGATTTCAAAAGATATCAAGAAAAAACGTCATTAAAAATTACATTGGAAAAATGATAAAGGCCACAGCTGTTTAACAGTGGAAGATATTGCCTTGGGAGATGGTAGACTTTCCTCGCTGAAGGGCCTTAAGAGGAGCCCAGCTAGCTATCAGTCAGGGGTGCTGCAGTAGTGAAGCTCTCTACCAAGCACGTCACTGGACCAGATGACATCAGGGTCCCCTTCCACAACCTTGTATGATTCTATACCTCGATCTTAAATTCTTAGGGAATGTTCAGTAAAATTTTCCCTTATGTGTATGAAAGCTCCCCGTTGCCATTGACATATGTGTTACATTGCAGTGTAATAATCCAATGACAAAAGAACCCAAGCTGCAGGCAGCAATGAGGATTGTCCCTGAATGGCAGGATTACGATCAAGAAATTAAACAGTTATACAATCAATTCCATGAAGAAAAGGAGTCGGGAGTACTAATTACAACAAATGAAACTGAATCCCAAAGTCAGAAAGGTAATTATTTTTCATGGCCTTCATTATTTTAAGAAATATCTATTTCCCATAGAAGTTGGGAGGTACATGAATGTAACAAGGCAGAAAGGGACTAAAGCCATTGTGTCCCATTTTTTTTAGAAGAGAACTTAAATGTGAGCTGTATTCCTCAAGAACAGGTGATATGTAACTTTTTGAGTCCTTTTTCAACTGAATAGGCTTAAGCGACAGTTGTACCTTGAGCACTGCTTGTAATTTGAGTTCAGCGAAAAAGAAAATATATAAATGGGATTTTTTTTCTTTCTTAATATTGTTTATGGGTAGTACTTGCTTAATGTCCATTCATTCAGCAACTGTTATGATAGCACTGAACAAGGGATACTTACGACCGGCCCTTGTAGTTGTGCCCCTGCGTTCACATGATCACAATTTTTAACCCAAAATTATGATGTTGCTGCATCCCACCATGACATGATTGTCCTTTGTCACCTCCTTCATTGCCGGCTTCTGACCAGTGGAGTCAATGGTGAATCCAGCAGGAGATTGCAAATGGTAATCAGATGACTGTGGAAAATTGCATCAACACATGATTTGCCTAACAATAGCAACTGGGACTGCAACAATTGCCATTGTAAGTTGGTGTGGTCACAGGATGTTGTGCCTTACAAACATGTCACTTAGTGACCAAGTTCCCACTCTCAATTACTATCAGTCAGGACTACCAGGAATATTGTTCATGAATGTATTGCATAATAGTCCGTTTATGAATTTGAAGGTTTTTTTCTGAAAACAACCATTCTACATTTGTTATAAGGTCTCTTATAGGCAGAGCTGTTGTGTAATTTAACCACGTTTGTTTTCTAGTTGAGGCTTCTCTGTCAGAAATAGCGGAATATAATGGAATAGTACTCTCATTTATTTTATCCTTTTGTCATAACAATACATTATTTGCCAGACCTATGCTATTACTGGCATTTAAATGATACGCAGTTATTATATTTATGCTTCTTCATATTTACCTGCATATTTCTCTCTCTCTTTTGTTTTTCTACAGACACGCTATTGCATGGGGAATTATGATCATGGTGACATACTGAGTGAGACTATTTCATAGACAATTTTTCTATCAAATACTAGTTTTTCTTAATACACTTGCAAAACTGCTGAGTAAAATGGAAGGTGGGGGTCATGCATATTAATTGCAATTCAATTGATTCTGACAGATTGAACGGGAACTGGATTATTTGAATTAGCTGAACAGGTATTCTTTGCACCTATGAGAGATTGAAGAATCTACAGAAGGATATGAAAACTGAGTAAAAAAGAGGTATGGGTGAAAAGCCTCTTTTACCAGCTTTTGGCCAAGTCTACCACTTTATGCCAATCTATGTCAATATATCTCTACACCTTTCTCAGGAGTCCAGAGAAAGAGTGAAGACTTAGAGGATGAAATATGGAGAATACACTGGCATTTCCATCATTTCAAGATGCTGAAGTAGAGATTGCTCTTTCATATTTGCACAGGGATTTTTATGATATTTTGGACTGACTAATGCAGTCAGAAGTCAAATGGATTTATTTTTTTTATCATAGACTTTGTCCTAATGGGAAAGTCACAGTTCTTTATTTAAATCTAGTACATTGTGAATATCACATCAGATAACCCATAACTGAGCAAAAATGTCAAAGCAATCCACAACTTTTGAAATATATATTTGCAATTGTGTATTTTAATGAAGCAGACTTCCTGTGGTACTTAACAGCTTTTTCCAATGACAACCTAAAAGGACATTTCTCTCCAATTTATTGAAAACTGCAAAAATATTAGGGCATTAAGACTGCTGTAATTTGTCATCATTCACTGAATGTACTTTTTGTTCATGCAAATCTGTGGAAACTTTTTGATTATGTAAATTTGATAAGTTTATTTTTTTTCCCTCAAAAAAGCGATGTCAGGTGAATAAAGCCTTAGAATTCCTATATTTTTTTTCTTTAATTCCTCTCTTGTTGATCTCATATTCGTAGTAGTTGTCTTGTTTTTGCTCATTATTTATGCACAAGTTTCTGGTCAAATTTTCAATTATACAACCACACTTGCAATAGTGGCGAATAGCTGTAGCTTGAGTGTAGGATGAGGGTGAAGGTTCATTCTCTGAGCTTGTGGGTTGGTTTCCGAATGTTTTGTTACCAGGCCAGGTAACATCTTCAGAGAAGTGTAGGGAATGTCTGTGTCAATGCTCTTCTGTTTATAAGGGCATCAAGTATGGGTGTGTCAAGTGAGGGTCTGGTGATGGGTCTTGTAATGGGTCAGGGGTGAGTCATTAGTGAAAGGCTGGTGATGGGTCTTGTGATGGGAAGGTTACATCAGGTCAGGGTCATTGGGAGGTGAACTGCTGGTGGGAGTGGAAAGGGGACCTTGTGTGGGTTGGTTGAGGGTCGGTGCTGACATCTCCTAAACTCTGCTGAAGATGTTACCTAGCCTGGTAACAAAACGTTTGGAAATCAACCCACAAGCTTGGAGAATGAACGTCCACCCTCAACAAACACATTTATTTAGATGTAAAATGGTATCTGAGGAATGTCCAATTTTGTAATGTTCTCACCTCCCCACTTGTAATACTTTTTGTTACTGCTTTTCAAATGAAATAAGCAATTTTTGTAGAAAAACATTGTATTGTGGATATATTGAACAACTGCCTGCAACTTTGAAACGGTTTCAAATACTTATAACTTGTTTTTTTATATAAAAATGTCCTTTGCTAGAAGAACTAACATCAGAAAACCACCAGATAAAATCTAATCTGTGAGAGAAAAATGGGTTTGCAATTCACATCTAATATTGGATATTGAGAACAAATTCCAAGCTTTTCTTGGCAAGGAATAATTTCTAATTTTGCATTCATATTATGAATTCTATGAATTATTATTATCTACATTGAGTGTAGAATTTAAAGTGCAGGCTTGTAAGATTTAAAACATTGTAAAATTGTATCATAATGCAAGGACACACTATAATCCCTCATTTGAAAAGTCATGTCTTGGTTTGTGTTGAAATGTTTATAAAGTAATACAAGTAGTCTTCACTTGCCAACCACTCAGTCAGTGACCACTCAAAGTTCGACCACAATTGAAAAAAGACTTATGACCGGTCCTGAAAGTTGCAGCAGTTGCAGCATCCCTGTAATCACACAGTTGCGATTCAGGTGCTCAGGAACTGGCACATATTTATTTATTTCCTTGTTCATTTTTTATTTATATCCCACCTTTATTATTTTTACAAATAATAAATATTTTTACAAATAATAATATCTTTACAACATATCCAGCACGCCTTCCTCCTTCTATTTTCCCCACAGTAACAGCCCTATGAGGTGTGTTAGGCTGAGGGAGAATGATTGACCCGAAGTCACCCAGTTGGCTTACATGGCTTTCATTTATGACACTGCTTGGAGCACCCTGCAGTCATGTGACCGCCATTTGCAATTTTCACAGACAGCGTCCGACAAGCAAGGTCATTGGGGAAGCCAGCAGAAAAGTAAAAGTCGGAGACACTTGATGTTCACTTAACAACTACAGGTGATTCGCTTAACAGCTTAACAATTGTGGTCAGAACTGATGTCATAAGTTGGCATGGTCATGTGACATTTCACTTAACAGCCATATCACTTAGGGACAGAGTTACTGCTCCCAATTGCAGTCAGTAAGTGAGGACTTTGAGGCAGGATAGTTTGTTGCTGCTCTTGGAGAATTTTTATTCTGGAGGCACCTGACATAATTTTCAGGTCTCAAGGAACCCCTGCATAAAATCATACATACCCCCTTCCAGTGCAGCACATTTCTAATCTACAATCCACATTTTAAAATATTTACAGCAACATGAAAGCTGCAGGCTGGCAGCTGAGTCATGGTGTGTGAAAATTCCCATTGCACAATGTGCAATGCATAAAGTCCCAAAATGATGTGGTTTTTTTTCAGTCTTGATCCCTTGCAAAATCCCAGTGTTTTATGGAATCCCAGTTGATAAAGACTATTCTAGAACAACAGCAAGCAATTGTTGTTACAGTCAAGAGCTGCACTTGGTTTATATTACATTTAGGCTACAAATAATACATTAGTGGAAGAGTAACATCACAGGAGAAGGGTGAAGAATGAATATTCAGCTTTCTTGTATTTATTATATTTTTAATTTTACTAAGGGTTATATAGTCAACATGTGCTAGCTTCAATGCATTTATTTACACAAATGTTCTTCATAATTTTACTGCCAGATTTTTGCAGTTTGATGTTGGGTGAAAAACTACCTGTCACAGACTGATCTCCCTGATCCTAGATTACAATCTTAGATGAAAATTACATAGTATTTTCTAGAATACAGGTAATATTTTAGGGACAGGGCAGTTATTTGGAAGGTTAGGAAATCAAATAGCTTCTTGTGCTGTTTCCTTTAGTAACCCAATGTTGACGCATAGTTTAGCAGCAGCAACTTTTGTGCTTTAATGTCACTAATTAATTTTGTTTTATGAATTATTCAAGGGTTCAATGCCAATACAATGCTCTTTCATGAGTGAACAGTGTCCCGTTGCTTATAAAACAAATATGGCTTCCACTGTTTTCCTCAGATCCTTTTCTTCTTCTTCTTTACTTCCCCTTTTACTGCTTTGGGTATCGAGGGATCAGATCCTTTTTGATTGCCATCATGAAAATATCTTTAGAGCTTTCAGAGCAGTATTTTCTGTCCAATTTTGTTACTTTCTCCCTTTGCATTTTCTTTTTTATCATTTAGTTGCTCAATTAATGGCCTTTTCTTTTATTTAAGCACCCTATGTTATTACAGCACTTTTCATACTTGCAGCCTCTTCATCTCAGTTGCTGTTCACAGCAGATTTCATGAATAGCCCATTCTTTGAGCACTGAGATCCATCATCTGGAACAATTGATACAAGTTAATGTCCTCAGGATTGTGTAGCTTTACCATTTCTAATTCAAATGCAGTTGCTTCCGACGATACTCCTAATTCTACAATTAGTGAGATGTCCAAACTAGATTTTAAGGAAAAACTCATTCTGCACTGAGAGATAAGGAAAAAGAAACTGGCCTCATCCATAGGCCATTTGTCTAATGATAAGGAAGGAAATTTTAGGTGACATTTCTATGCTCTCCAAGTGCCAATGAATATGTGAAGGCACAACGAGGAAGGTGGTGTAAAAGCTGTGTGTTTTAATATCTGACTCAGTCCTCAGCCCTGAATCAAAACACCCAGTCTGGGATGATGGACTTTTCTTTAGGGACAAGTTCTTTACTAAGAACTCAGTAACATCTTGGTTAAGGTGCAAGCACTCAAGACAATGACTAAAATGATGTATCTTTGGTTTTTGAAACTGTTCTCTTACTGATCTTAATACTAACATTGGAAAAGTCAGTTGTGGCATTTATCTCTTCATCCTACACTTAAAACAATTTCTAAAGTCACTCCATTCTCCTTTTAACGTTAATGAAAAAGTCATTTTGAACCACTGATTTGTCTTTCTTGTTACATGAAATATGTGTTAATGGCAGTGTGAGTCAGTGTGAATCCAAGATGTTGGTGAGTGATGTGCACTTTGGTTAATTCTCCTCATAGGAACCAAACCAGATATTTTGCTTTTTACCTCTTAGGGCTGTGAAATCTGAACAGTCGGGATGGTTGTAGCTGTAACTTTTATCATTCTGATAAAAGTAAACTTTTGCTATCATTTAACAGTCCCAACTTTCCCCAACACTATCAGAAGCCCATCTATTCATGGCATAGTGACATCTGCAGCAATGGGCACATTCCATTGAATGAATTATGCAGAGTAGATGCATAGACATAGCCATCAATATTTGTAGTGCACAACTAGATGAATATACAGTAACATGAGAGAGTCTTTAACTGTGGAATGTTTTAAATGAGGGCGCTGAGTGTATGCAAACCCCAAGTGTACGAGTTCATAAGTGACTGGTTTAAGATCATTAGTTTCAAATGAGTAACCAGTTATGAGCCACTTATAGTCCTACAGAAACAACATTCTCCAGCATTATTTTGCTTTAAAATCTGATTGAACTTAAATATCATATAATATTTTAGATAACAAAATTATGTCAGTATGCTGGCCAGTATACAATATGAATATAGAATATTTAAAGAGTATCACTTCTTATACTAATAATTTAAATTTTGTGGGGTTTTTTTAATGCTGCTTATGAGCCTGAGAACTATATAATACATGCTACTGGTATCTGTTATGGATTGTAAAATAGGAAATGGGTGTCTTTAAATTTTCCATACTGAAAATAAACAAGTAATGTAGAATGGAATATGGCACACTATAGTATCTCATATTCAGGGCAGAGAATTTTATCTTCATTTTATAAAAGTGAAATAAATTATGGCTTACCATACATTCTCTCTAAAGAAAAGACTTTGCTACAAACTCCCATGCAGATTGTTTTTTGTTGTGCATATAGGTAAAGAAGCATTTAGCTCTAGATTAGTTCTGTCATCTTTGTACAATTATTTGTAATGTACAGCATATGGAAAAATAAGAAGCACGAGGACAACTGAGGAAAATGAATTTGTCATCTCAAATGTATGATTCAACATGAAGATTTGTGCCTATCCTAATCAGAATGATATGATGAAAGTCTAAGTGTGAATAAAGATTTAATTTAAAGATTTAAAGTTCTTGAATGAGCTACGAGCTTCATAATTTATACTTTCCAAAATTGGACTATGATTTTTATGTTCATACTACCAATGAATCATAAAGTATAATACTGCTGTACATTTTTTAAAAGGTGATACTTGGAAAGTTTAATAAATTTGTTTTACTCTGAAAGCTTTATCTACCTGCAAACAAGATTTCTTTTAACACAGCGTATATCCTGATTGTGGATATATGAAAAATAAAAGTAATAAAATTGAAGCCAGTTTTACCTACATTACAATTGTTATACTCAGGTCAAATGATATACAGGTCATATTGATTTGAATTATTGTTTCCTAACTGTAGCAGCTCCCAGACAAGTGGAAGATAAAAATGCCAATTTTGAACAGTCCTGTCCTTCCTACCCTTTATTGGCTCTTAACTTCAAGGGAGGAACTAGAGTCTTTAGTGAAATTTGATATTTAGATATTAGCGGGTGAATAATGGCTTGTTAGTCACATGTTTAGTAAAAGGGATCAAGGATTAACAAGGGCCTGAAAACGAAAGGAAATATAAAAACTTGTTAGATCAGTTGTGATTTTTTTATGAAGGATGGCTACAGCTGATCCTGATTTCTCTACTTACATTAGTTACATTTTATATTTATATTTGCTTATTTCCGAGCTTGTGTACTTTCACTTCTGGGAATTGATACTAGGAAAAATGTTTAATTATGAAAGCTAGTTGGCTAAAAATAGAGGTTGGCTTCCAAAACCATTATTGTGTGATCATTAACATTTGGTTTTTGCAATACTTTGAATTCAATTAAGAAAAGATGCTTTAGAACAGGGGTTCCCAACCCCTGGTCTGTGGACCAGTGCTGGGCCGCGGCATGCCAGCAACCGGTCTGCACAAACAAGCAAAGCCCCATCTGCGAGATGCAGGCAGCATACAAAACCATGCATCCTCCGGTCCATGGAAAAACCTCTCTCCACGGAAGCTGTCCCTGGTGCCCAAAAGATTGGTTCTGCTTTAGAACAGTATTTTTCAAATCCAGCAGCTTTATGATGTGTGGACTTCCGCTCCCTTAATTCTCCATCCAGCATGCAGAGTGTTGGTCCACAGATCTTAAAGCTGCTGAGGTTGAGAAACACTGCTTTAGAGTATCAACATAGCATCTGTCTGCAACATCTTAAGCAGTTACATTTCTCCAAAGGAGTATATATGGCTTTTTAAAAATGTTGCAGACAGCTGCTACATTCGCATGGTCCCTCACCTTTTGGAGATTGTAGAAAAACAGATTCTTATCCATTCCATGCTGTTGAATATTTTAAAATGTAAGCAACGTCTCATCCCTTTCCAAATTTCATTCAGTGCCTTTTAATTTTTGTTTATTTTCCATTACCACATTAATGCTAAGGGATGTTTCATGTTTCTTCTTTATGCACATTTTTAGCGGGTGTGTGTTTATCTCTTGGAATCAAAAACTGTTAAATCAGTTAAATAATAGTGTTTTGTTATCTATTTAGAAAAGATCACTATCAATCTGACATGGTTTTCTGTTGGCAATTCAAAATAATCAATTTTATTGAATATATTTGTCTCCCTTTGTGGAATGTTTCAGGACAACATAATGCAATGAAATTTAAATGTGCAAATAAAGTCACAAGATCAAATACATTATGTTGTAAACATACAGCCAACTAACCTTAGTCACTTAGTCATTAAATCAGTTAAGGCAAGCCGAACAAATATCTTCAT
The DNA here is from genome assembly GCF_001527695.2 of Protobothrops mucrosquamatus. Taxonomy (NCBI): domain Eukaryota; kingdom Metazoa; phylum Chordata; class Lepidosauria; order Squamata; family Viperidae; genus Protobothrops; species Protobothrops mucrosquamatus. Next base: position 453,980 of record NW_015386742.1, on the reverse strand, counting down.
AGAGTTTTAATTCTGACTGAAGAAGCTTCTTAGATGAGAAGCGAAATGTCTTCAAGGAAAAAACAATGTCCAGTTGCCTTTTGAAAAAACACATTTGAAACAGAGTTTTATTTACTTAACAGATTTTTATAGCTGTCTATGTTATGTAACAACTCACAAATAATAAAATAGTAAAAAAAAAAAAGTAAAAAGCACAAAAGCCAACAAAATAACACTTCAGCACCTCAAACAGAACCCTTTCCCACACATCCAGAGACATTTTCCAGGGTTTGTGGGAAAAGCCAGATCTTTACAGTTTTGGAAAAGTCAGGCATGCAGGAGCCTATGGAACTCACAGGACAGGGGCAGCTACCCAGAGGTGTGCTACCAAGATCCCACTGGATGGCAACCTTTTAGGGAAGGGAGCTAGAGTGTGCCCAACCTATCAGGCCTAGTGGAATTGGCAGGTGACCTCAGGGAGAGGCAGTCCCGCAAGCAGCCTGCTCCTCTAACATACAAGGTTTTAAAGGTGATAACCAGCACCTTGAACCACACCCAGAAAGAAGCAAAGTCAGTGCAGCTCTCGCAGCAATGTGGCGTAACATGGGTAAACCATGGTGCACCCAAAACTGCATGTGCTGCTGCACGCTAGACGGCTGTAATTTCTGAATGGTCTTCAAGGGCAGCCCTATGTAGACAGCACTGCAATAATTCCACATGGAGTAATGAGGATGTAAGTGACTATGAGCAAGGCCTCCCAATGCAGCAAATGGTGCAATTGACACACAAGATGGATCTATATAAAAGTCCCCCTAGCTATGGCTGCCACCTGCTCTTTGAGCAGGCGCTGTGAGTCCAGGAGGATCCCAATGAGGGTATGCAACCTGGGAAGAGTCAAAGTTGGTATCTTACCCAAATCAGATTAAAAATATAACACAATCAAATAAAACAAAGAAATTTTGAGTGTCCTTGGTGTCTCAGATTCAAGTAGGCAAATCATTCAAGAAAAACATTCTGGTTTTATTTTGTAGGTCAAATGAAGACTGAAAACATGACTTAAAAGATAACTCTCTAAATAAAGAGTAGCACTTAGTTCAAGGTCCACCAAGCATTGCTGGCTAGGAGGCAAACTTGGAATTTGGAGAGCATTGCCTCATGTTGTGATGTCACTATTGAGATGGATGTAGTCAGTTATAAAATAGCATTTTTTTACTCAAAAATGTTGGACTACTCCTTGTCAATCTCTATAAGACATTTTCTCCATTTACCTCTTTTTCTGTGCATAAACACATACATCATAAAGTACTAAATTTCCAGTGAGTTATTATCCATTATTTTATTAGTTGGTGGTGCATTTGGTGGCCTTGGCCACAATGTTAAGAATCTAAGCTTAGAACAAACAAAAATATTTAAGGCAGAGATAGAGAACCTGTATTTTGTAAGTCTGATCCAGTCCATCTTCTCGATCAAATAAATGTTTCCCAATCTATAATCAATTATTACATCCCAATGGAATTTATACCACACAGTAATTTTAATTCTGTGTTTGAATTCTATGATAGATTCTGCCATTTTCAAACTAAATAAACTCAGGGAGAAGCTACTCTGGTAAATATGATGATGGCATTGAAAACAGGCTATAGCTGCCACATGCCTGGATGTCTGTGTGGGCAAAGAATGAATTGGAATTTTATCCCAGCCAATTTAATTAAAACTTAACCTAAAACAAGCATCATTACAACATTTCTAGGGAAAAAATAGCAAAAGATGTAGCAGATGCTGCTGAGAAATTTATCAGTTTGTTTTGGGCGGGATGGAATTCCATGTCATGAAATAGATCACTAGGAATATTCATTCATTCATTCATTCATTCATTCATTCATTCATTCATTCATTCATTCATTCATATTTATATAGCTGTCCCTGTCACAATCAAGTGATTCTGGGTGGCATACACAAAGTTAAAAAGAAAATATACAAATTAATGTTATCAAAGAGCCACATATAATGATATAATGTGGCATATTTTCATCTGTGGAAGATTTTACATTAGAAATCCAGAATTCAAGACATTAGAGATGAATTCAGGTTTGTATGGTAATTGTTTGCTATTAAGTTGAATAAACAGATTAGTAGCAAATTCGATGCAACAACAGGAAATAACACTGGAGGAAAAGACAAATGTGACTCGTTTGTATTTGCAAGAGGAATTACCTAATTTTTATTTTTGGAACCACTTTTAAACAGAACACAACTTTTGATACGCACTCATATAGAACATAAAATACAGTGATGCACTTTCTTAATTACCTAAGTATGAAGAAAAATGTCTGTTAGCAAAATTGCTTGCGACATGTGTTTATCAGTAACAAAAAAACTCTACTAGCTACCGCTTTGAACCAACCTATGTTTAAATCTTCATGGAGGGAACCACTCCTGTCTTTTTGTTGAGGCACAGTAAAACTTGGCTATAAAGAGAATGCAAATTGTGTTTACATTCTTTTTGCCAATTCAAGAATGTGAGCAACGGACATTAATGCATGTGTGAGGAGATATTTATTTATTTAGATTTAGGCACTGGGCAATTTCAAAGCTGTTTACAATGTCAAATAGAAAATAGAAAAAAAAACACAATGCAATAGAAATAATAAAGAAAGCATCCAACTTATTAATACAAACACATACAAAACATCACTCAGTCAGGCTTAACAGATGATATCTCAGATATTTGGAGGTAAGAGGTTTTGTAGAATGGATGCTATCTATGAATTCCCTCAAATGGCTCCATGGCAAAGCTAATCTAGATAGTCCTCAACTTACAACCACAACTGGGACTGCGAACTTCCGCTGCTAAGTGATATGTTTAAGTATTGTCATGTTAATTTTATAATCCTTTTGGTGCAGTCATTAAGCAAATTCAGTTCCCTCCCACCCACCCCCATTGAGTTTGTTTGTCAGAAGATGGCTGCAAAAGATGCAAACGGTTATCATGTCATGGTTCCGACAGATGAAACTCTTCAAAAGAACTTTGAGGCATTGTTTAGCTTAAAGAATCTTTTATTCGAGAAACAAAGTATCGGCACTCCATAGTTGTAACCAAAAACTAAGTTCCCCTGGTACAAAGTAACAAAGCACAATTCCCTCCTCCAATAAACAGTCATAAATAACATTCCCCAATTAGCTTGAAGCGCGGGCTTTCTCCCCAGCTCTCCAGCCCGCCAAAACTCTATCAACTCTGGGCCCAATGACCTTGGGTTCCCACGGCTGAGTTATTATTGTTATGACTAGCTGGACTCTCATCCACATTCCCCCTCCCAGCATCAACTAACTCTAAAAGCAATAGAGGAAAATGGCTGCATTTTCATCTGTTGTCAAAACAAGAACATCCGATGTTAGCAGCATTGACATCGACCTCAGGACTCTGCAACCATTGTAAACACATGACGGTTGCCAAGTGCCCAAATTTTGATCATGTGACCACAGGAACTCTGTGATGGTCATAAGTACAAGGACCAATCATAACCCACTTTTTTTTCAGTATCATCATAACTTCAGTTGCTAAGCGAATGATTGTAAGTTGAAGATTGTAACTTTCCTGAGGCCCAATGCTTTTCTGCCATCCTGGAGTCATTCATCACTTTCATGCTTCTTTTTCATCCATCCCCCACACTTGCAGGGAGAATATAAGGCATGACAGAAATAATTAATGGTGGCGGTAAGAACTACAGAAATATAGGCTAGAATGAGATGATTTCAAAACTGGTTCCTCCATCTATTTGGCTTCATCACCTTCCTCCAAATATGGAAAGTAATGTTTCCAAATATGGAAAGAAATAAGAAAGTAATGTTGTTCTTAGGGGAACCATATGGAATACCATAGTTCCAACCCTTATTTTTATGGGGTTGTTTTTACAACAAGGGAAGAAATATTTTTATTAAAAGTTCTATGTTCCCATGCATATAAGGATTTGAGTACATTTTCATAATGCAGAATTATCGAATGAAATAATTCTCAGCTTTAATACTGTTTTCCATCAAGAGTCTCTTGTTGAGATAGGCAGCTATAAAATTAAAGGAAATGGCTTTTCCTTTGTAGAAGAATTCAGAAATCCTGAAGTAGGAAAAGAAGTCAACCAAGAGAGATCCTTACAACATCAAAAAGGACAGAATTTCACAGTTTAAAAACACTCCACGTGTTCCAGTCACTGAATTTTTAATTTTATCTCCTTAAAGACTAACATGGTATTTTAACATATGGTACCATACATCTAGAAGTATTTTTTTGCCAAAAAACATGTTCTGATGAGCCATACCCAATCTGGGAAACATTTAAATGCTATCAATCGCATATAATTCTTCCTTTTCACTTAGGAAGCATGGATGAAGCTCTGTCTTGTCCTTTTGAAAATAAGATAAATTTCAGATTGCTACTCTTGCACTTCATTTTCTTACATGTCAGCTAACCTTGCTATTCCTCAGTGAATGAAATATTTCTTTGAAGTAAGAAGTCTGAATTTTCTTTCTGTTCTCATATTATCACCACAAGGTCTGTTTCAAACTGTTTTCAAAAGAAAACAAAGCTGTGTTCATGCAGTATAACATAGCATAACTAGTTTGGTGCAAAGGTGCAGGACTGCGAGTTCTAGTCTTCCCTGAGGCATGAAAATCAGCTGATTGACTTTGGTCCAGTCACTCTTTTACAGAGTTGTGGGAAAAAACAGGAGAGGGGGTATCATGTATGTCTCCTTAAATAGCAGAAAATAAGGATGTGATAAAAAAAAATACTACGTTTAAAAGCTGAATTAATCAGTGTGCACCACCATGCCACACACGCCCTCCCCCTGTACATAGTGAAAACTGCATTTTAACAGGATATACCTATGTGTCAGGAAAAATGGAAAGATATGGATGAGGGTGGATAGTCCCCCCCGGCCCAAATTGTCCAACGTGACACTAACCCTGATTATACCACAACATTTTTCTTCAACTTTCCTCTGATTAAAATAATATTAAATTAGGAAATTACAACTTCCCAGTTTTTTTTACCAACTGAAAGTATTGTAAAAATAGTTAGCTCATAAAAGACCCAGCTGTTGTGTGTTGTGCACTGCAGATGCACAAATGGAGTCTGTAAGGCGTAATTTAAAAAGTCAAGATGTGGCCACAATGGTGCAAGTGCTGCATGTGCACTGCATATATAAAATGGGCAGAGCTATAATTGCCACCCTGATAACCTCACTGACCACACCCTGTGGACATCCAATAGCCTGAAGATACAGTAATTGATTGAAGGAGGGTGTTGCAGGGTTGTTCATGCCATTTTGAATTTCTGGAAACTATGACTTGTCCCTAAGATTTGTTGGGGTTACAAAATCTGATTTCTGGACATTCAAAATGGATAATGTAATAAACCATAAAACTTGGTTAGCTGATCTGTGGAATTGACACAAAAAGGTAGCATGAGAATGCTGTTTGAATTTTAATTTACAGACCACCATTGCTCTCTAGTCCTGAACGTTTATCCAGTGGCATGGCAAATCATATATAAACCAAGTGGTGGGATTCAGCAGGTTCGCACCACTTTGGCAGAACCGGTAGCTAATTTTTTGTTGCCCAGGCCCAGAATGGACTTCCGGAAGTGGCATCCACACAGAGAACCGGTTGTTCACATATTTGAATCCCACCACTGTATAAACCCCACAATGTTCTTTATTTTCTTCCTAGTAGGTAAAGATTAAATTACAGTAGCTTTTCAATGTCCTTATAGTTTTGAAAGGCTTCCATGTCCAGTGTAAAGATAAGTCATAAACAGAAAGAGCAGGGAACATGGAATTGATAGCACCTAAAGTGTACTTAAATTTTATATTTTAAAATTTGCACTTACCTTTTATCAATTAATCTACTTATGTTTTTGCAATTTTTATTTTGTGCTTTTGTCTGTTGCTGACTGATGACATATTTTCCTTCTTAGTGATGCCCAAGTTGCCACTTTATGTTGCGACCATTATCTGATCTGCTGCACAAAGGGCTTTCTTGCAGTCATTCCTATCACAATGGAATTTAAAAAAAAGTTTATTTCTCATTTATGGAATTAATTAAAGAGGAGCTGTATTTCATAAACACAATTCTGTTTCAAAATGGTATGACAAATAGCGGTAATATTTTGCAAAGGTGCATTTTCATTCAGAGTTCTTTCGATAGTTCTTTGAAAGAGTTCTTTTGAACAGGGGAAAAAAAGCACAAAAGGAACTGTCACTTTGTTTCTTCAAAGGCTCACTGTGGAATGGCCCGACTTTCTAGCTGCTAAAGAACAGTTTGATGCATTCTTTTTAATGGCTGCTTTCTCATTATGCCTTTCAAGTGAAATACTGTACCTTTTGTCCCCAAAACTAGAGCGCACTGATTTCAGACAGTGCCCTCCTGTAGGTTGACTGGGCAATGCATGAAATGCAATTCAGATTTTAGGTGCTGCTGAAGCATTGGAAAAGCAAGCAGCTCTAGAGGACCTAACAATGCTGGTGACTCATGGATATGATGAGGGCGGGGAATGAAGAACAAAGAAGAAACCAGACTTAATTGTTTGTTCCTCCCACCCCCTTGCAATAGCTTGCAATAGCAATTCTCAGCTGCTACAGTATTTGAAAAGAGATTTATTTTGTTTGTCTGTTTGTTTTTTAGTGTGTTTTTTTTCTTGATTGGTAACCAGAAGCTTGGCCTTTGGGCCTGTGGTGTTGCAGTTTTCCATATTGCTGAGAAGGGGAGAATGTGCTTAGAATGTATTCCATTCTCCACATCTAAACAATGGATTTTCCTACTGCAGGCTTAAGATGCTGGACTCCCATGTGTAATTTGGCTGGAAAGGAAGCAGATTTAAGACATCTCTTTCCTTTCCTTTGTCCACAGTAATAGCCTGATATTCTGTTTAAATCAATCTTTCTCAACCTCAGCAACCTTAGTGGCCTAAAGCTCCCAGAATTGTGAAGATTCAGAGCAAAATATTCCAGTATTGTCCTAGTAGATGCTTATTACTTTTCTCTGTGGAAGTAGGAAAAAAAATTATTATTCTAAAAACTGTCAGGAGGCCTGATGGAGGAGAAAAATAGGGTCTCAGGGGCCAACCAGACAAACATCAGCATGTAAAACTTTCATGGGAACTTTTTTGTAATCCTGCTTTATTCATAGTTTTTGGAAAGTAGAAAGAGTTGGATTCTCTTTTGATCATACAAGGCAGCATAGGTGGTATTTCAGCTCAAACTTTCACAAAAATTCCTCCCCTTTATAGCTTCTGTCTTAAAGACTCTCATATATACAGTATTAAAAAGAATGATTTATTGCGACTTCCTCTAGTATTTCTTGGATAACTATTTCCATGCCTGAGAAACTACAGCTTTTTCCAGTGACTTCGTGCCTGATCTATTCTGTTGTTCTCTATATTAGCTATAGGCAGTCCTTGTTTAATAATCATTTTCCAGTAAATGTTCAAAATTATGTACACCTGCACACCCTCTTGCACATCCAGCAACAGCCACCCCCAGCCCTGCTGCATTCACACTGCACCAGCCACTCACAGCTCTCTCCCACTTGGCAACAGCCATTTGCTTCCCTACCAGCCTGATTTTTAGTTGCCTGAGATGTGCAGCTTCCTGCCAGCTTTGCCCTTGCTTGCTGGAAGTCAACAGGAAGTTGCAGAGAGATCATTGCTTAATGGTCTGTAGTCCTTGCTTAACAATGGTAAATGGGAGAACTAGGATTGGCATTGCTAAGTGATGCGATCATATGATCTCACCCTTTACAACCGCATCACTTAGAAAGGGAAATTCTGGTCCCAATTGCCATCATAACCTGAGGCTACTTGTTCTAAACTCCTTCCTTATAGTTAATCAAGAGCATTGATTATGTTTAGTGGGTGATTATTAAGATTAATGGCATGCTGATTTTCCTTCTTTGAATGTTCTTCTCTCCCTGGCCTGATAATGATCTTTCATGTTCTGGTTCTCCCCCATCTTCAGTTATCTTCTATTACTTCTGGAACCCTTCTGTGGCCTTTACTTATCCTGGCACCATCAAATCTTCAAGAGCCATACCGTCTAGGTGTATTTTGGTTCCCTACCCACCTTCTTCCCAACTCATCAACTCATTTTCACTTGTTTTCTCCTCTGCTGTGAGAAGGTACCTGGGTTTGTGAATATGTGAGAAGCGACTTATCTAGTTTACTCCCTATTTTCTTCACCCAAACTGATCACTGCAAGTACAGTTTGTCTTCTATAACTATAAATTCTAGATTCTGTTACATAACTTTTCCCTTAAAATGAGGGTTTAGGTAGCTTTCCCAAGCCTTACTTTGGACATATTCATGAATGTTTTTCAGATAACAATTTCTGGGTTAGTTCTATATCTAGACAGAAAATCAGCAACCTGATACAATTTCTCTGGCTACTACCTTGAGGAATAAGCCTCTTTTTAATGGCATTGTATATTTGTTTCCTCTGGGTAAGAATGCTGTTAAAAGATAGAGCATATACTGGATAATGAACAGCAAATGGGGCTGTACCTTACCTTAGGAAGCATATGGTGATTACAGCTTGAAAGCAGGCAAGCCTCTGAATTAGAAATGTGTCTCTGTATTATGAATCTAAATGTGACCGATATCTGTCAGAGTAAGAGGCATAAAAAGGGTGCAACAATACTGAACCAAATCTGTTTTGTATATTAAGCAACATTCCCATAACATTCAAATATTTATTTCTGAAACTTGTGTTTAACCAATAATGGCTGAAATTTTAAAAGGGTAGTTACATTTTAAAATAGCTATTATTAATAAAACTATATCTAAAAAGCATGCATCATGAACATTTGCATTACAACTTATGTATTTATTTGTTAAATTTATTTGCTGCCTATCTTGCTGTGGGGCTAATCCTGGAGGCTTACAACAATAAAAAGGAAAAAAAATGAAAGAGTATAAATAAAACAGAAGTAAAATAATAGAACAAAAAGTAATGGTAAAACAACCAATGAGAATACATCAATATGATAAAAAAGATGACTGATAGAGTGCAAAGAGCAAGGGGGAAAGTGGGGGTCTGCCATCAATCCAGTAACCACTTCCAGCATTAAACTCTCCCCATCTGATCTCCAAGCCAAGTGCAGAACTAGGTCTTCAGGCTCCTGCAGAAGGACAGGAAGGTGGGCACAGATCTTACCTTAGAGGGTAGGATGTTAAAAAGGCAGGTGCTGCAGCACAGAAAACTAAATGGTGCTAAGGACCACATATATTGGGATAGTGGGGAATAGCAGCTCTGTCAGAGAAAATTCTTAATGAAAGCAGATTTTTCTAACCAAATGCACTTTTAAACAAATCTGTTAAAAAAGTCAATTTCTTCCTGTTTTCCTAATATAGAGAAATATAACCACAGAGATTTACACTAATCTACACATCCTTACTTATTATGTATGAAGAGACCTAGATTTTTTAATATACACAAAATTTATAAGTTGCTAAAAGTTTTGGCAAGTTGCTCCATTCAAACCTTATATCTTTCACAGAATACTGGAACAAAATTATCCCCGCCTGAATTCTCATTTTAGAGTTGTTTCAAGCAAAGATAGTCTTGACTTTTGTGTTTCAAGCCCTTTTATAAAACTCCTAATAACATGATTCTTTCCAATAATGCTGACCTTCATGGTTCAATGCTTTGCTGACAGAGATAAGATACACTTGACCAAGAAACACAGAATGACCAAATGAAAGAAGTCTGTGGAATGGAGGCTGCATTTTTGGAAAAAATAAATACAACAAAAGTAAGATTATTGTTCTTTAAGCCAAACACACATTGCCTGCTAGTGATACATTATTTATTTGTATTATTTATTACTTGTTATCATTTGCTTGTGGACAGGATTTTCGATGTCACTGGAGAATCATGTGGTCATTTATAATTCATAGGAATGAATGAATAATGTATTTATAGATGCGTTAACAGAAAAGCTGTCTATATTGTATGGGGACACACCTACTCATTTATGATAGAGATTTTGCAGATGGTAAGTTTGAATGATATGCATTACATGATGAGTTTAAAACAATGTTTCTCAACCTAGACAACTTTAAAATGCGTGAACTTCAACTTCCAGATTGCTGGTGGGGGAATTCTGGGACTTGAAATCCACACATCTTAAAGCTTTCAGGATTGAAAAAAATTATTTAAGAAATAGCTCCTATTGAAAGCTGTAAGTCTCCAAATAGAAAATAACAGTGGATGTTCTAATGCAAGGGTGTCAAACTGCCGGCCCGTGGGCCGGTTGCATCATGCGGAGGCTGCCCACCCCAGCTCCAGCAATGTAAAAAAAAAGTCGTGAAACATCATGACATGTCATGTGACGTGGCGACTTTGACATCTGTGTTCTAATGATACTGCTTAACCTGAAAACAATGGCCCTCAAAATCTTGTGAATCAGACCAAGGCCCAGCATTTTATTCTCAGTGAATATATTGAGATCTACGGGAAAACCATCCACAGGGCATAAATGCTAAGACTACCCAGAAGTAATATTGTTATATAGTTGCATTTTTTGGGTAAGGGCTAAATGATCTGTAAATGCTTTGAATATCCATAATATTAATTTAACGATGAGCAAAGCAAATGGTAACACTTAAGCATGTTTCTATCAGCAAATCTTGAATTCATGAAGGAATTATGATAAAGGATGAGAAAGTTCTGGTCCCCACTTAGTATTGACTTTTCTGTTTATTTTTTTGCAATTACAGATTCAAATAAGTTGATAATTATGTCAGAGATCAGGGTTTTCTTTCTAATTATGGATCAATTGCCAAGTTGGATATATTTTATACAGAAACAGAGAATACAATATAACCTGAGTGAATGAATATGTGATTGACTAAATTATGAAAAATGATCCACATTTATAATAATCACTATTTGAAAAAAACAAAGATATACTCTACTGATCTCAAAGTCTATTAGGAAAGATTTGGAGCAAAGTTTAGATTTTCTCTACTGATCACTGAATAAATAAACATGGATCAGTGATAGATTGGAAATATATATTATGCTGAACCTTATACATCAAAGAGATTTAGTTGAACTGAATTTGTGAAATTAAACAATGTCTTAGAATTATTTTTAAAGATGGACATGCATCAGGAACAATCAAGAAAACAATATTATTCTTTAAATTTAAAATGTATCTTTTCTGCATATTGATTGTAAAATATATTCTGAATTAATAGTGCAAGTTTTTACATATATGCAAGTTTGTTAGCGCACCTTGGTATTATTTCTCCCAGAGTAAGAGACAATTCTGTTAGAATACTGAGATGTTTATTATTTGCTAATTCATACTAAGATTTCTAATGTAAACTGGTGATAATTATAATAGCTTATAATGGCAAGTATGGAGGGACATTTTTCTTGTGAATGAAAAATCTAACGAGGTCTCTGTGTTGATATTTTTAAGATACTTTCTAGATGATTAGTGACAGCCAACTGACTGTAATTTATATTTAATATTTAAATACCCAGTGAACACAATATGAATGACTGAGTAGCTGCATTTCTATTTTTCTTGCTCTTTTAAAATAAGGATAAGTATGTGCCAATTATTTTAATGAAGCAATGAAGAAAAAGGCGAATGAAATAGTAGAGCATTGCTGTGGAATAGTTTTCTGCAGGTTGGCATCTTTCAGATACAAATTATGATTCTAAGCATTCCAATTGGGGATGATGTACTTGCAGTCCTGGAAACTGACAGGTTGGGAAATTGAGATGTGGGAGCCCCATTAGCAATGCTATCTTCTGTACAATGTAGTTGAGCATTTCTGTATTAGAGGTGATTCAGATATGATAAAGGTGAGAGAATGTTTGGTTTCTAGAGCAATTAATAAAAAGCAATTAGCATGAGTATCTGTCTTTCGTTGCTGTGGCACAGGCCAGGCCAAATAGGTGGCTGAAACAATAAGCAATTTCCTAGGTGGGATATTAAGCTAACAGAAAATATTATGCTTTGAATAAACATAGAAAAAGACAATATTCGTCAACATAGAATTCCAAGGATGTATTGGATCATCACAAATACTGAATAATTGTATACCATTTGAATTATTTATTTATTTATAAAATAAATCTTGCCATAGAGTAACTCTGAGCAGCTTACAGTTACATCTAAGTTAAAACACAAAAAGTTAAAATCAAACATTAAAACCAAACACACATGGGGAGGGCGGGGGTGGAGTGGGAGGGGAGGTAGGATCTGTTATTACTCAATCAAGTACCTCCATTGTACTGATCCCACACTGGGGCCCCCAAGCCAACTGGCAAAGCCACTTTAGGCCCTTACAAAAAGATAGGAGGGTTGGGGCCAACCTCACATCTTGTTATGAAAATTAAAACGTTTTTCCACCCCCTCAGTTTTAATTCTTCCTAAGCAGTTTTTGGTCCTTATGGTAGGCAGCCAGTTTAAGAACTGAACAGTTCTCATTGATCTAAGGGACAAATTGCCTTTAATAATCATAATGTTTCTTTAGAATTGGCTCTAACTAACAGACTCTGTCTAAGTTAATTAATTATCATTTGTAAGACAATTAATCATCTGTCATGTGGAACTGATTGTAGTCCCCAAAGATAAATTGTATCTTCTTGAGGTTCCTCCCTCCTTCCAAGTTAGAAGCAATTCTCAAAGAAGTATTAATCTAACAGAAGCTGACTGGTATTATAACTTTATAGTCTCACCTCATAATATGATGAAAAAACTTTGTGGAGAGTGGGTAGAATGGGAGCTCAGCAGACCATCTGGAGATGCAATAAATCTGACAGCCACAGCAATCCTAAAATCAAACACAACTTCATTATATTAGGAAAATGTCTTTCTAATTAACTCATGAGGAAACCTTGTGATTCATTCACCCTAATAGAGTCAGAGAGTTCAGACTTCTTCATCAGTGTCATAAAATCATTGTCCCTTGTAAATGATCACTTCTAATATCAGTGAAGAGCTTGATAGTTTAATTAAGTATTTAAACAGGATACAGATAATTCTAGTAATGATTTCAACATGTATCTAGCTTTAAGCAGCATTTAAGAAAAACACTGTTGAAATAAATACAATTTAATTCAGAAAAATTAAAGAATCATCTTCATCGAGTAATTTCATATTGGACTAAATTTTGAAAACAAAAGCATTTATTGTCCTTCAATCCTTTCATGATTTCTTTTATTTTTTCTTGTTATACATCTAGGACAGACATGTCAAACACAAGGCCTGGGGGCCGGATGCGGCCCGCGAAGTGGTTTCATGTGGCCCGCGAAGCCATCCTGGAAACAGTGAGGGAACGGCCCCCGCTACCATGGCCCTGGCCCAGGCCGGCCGGGAGCCAATATACAATTTTGTGGTGGTCATCTATGCTGAAATGCGTTCAGTCTTAGCTCCACAAGGCCGTCCAGAAACAGCGAGGAACCAGCCCCTGTCGCGTTGGCCCCGCTCCCTAGGTGCATGCTGGGGAGGTGTCACCCTTTGTGAGGAATGAAGAAATCCACCATGCCTTGGCGCTTGCCCCGGTCCCACCCCCTTCTGCCAGAGACCCTCAGATCTGTCCCACTCCTGCCCCGGCCCCCACAGGCACCCTTGATGCAAACGATGTAGAGCTGGCCACGCCCACCCAGTAGGCCACACCCACTCCATCCACGCCCACCCAGTAGGCCACATCCACCCTGGCCACATCCACCTGGCCCCCCAAGGGCAACCGCAATGCTGATGCGGCCCTCAATGAAATTGAGTTTGACACCCCTGATCTAGGAGGTTCTGCAGTATTTATACAGAAAAATAACTATGATAAACATGAGAGAGAAGCACAAATATTTGTCCCCACTGATAATTAAACTCTTAAAATCATTCTGGTTTGCTCTGACCAATTTCAGAGGCTTTTAGCAAGACATGATTTACTGATTCACCATTCAAAGTAAAATGGAAAGTAACACTAGCAATTAAACTTTCAAAATTTCTGTAAAAAGACACCCACACCTAATGAGGTACCTAAATAGAACTAAGAAACATTTCAAGAAAGTAGACAATGCAAATGTAGCTTCTAATTTTACTCTTACCACACATGCTATCAACATTTTGCATTCTGCCTACATAGTTAAAATATTTTTGTCCTTTCTATGTCAAATCTAAATATCCATATTGAGAATAAACCTGGAGAAGAAATGTAAAGAAAGGGGCACAAATACTTTAGCATGATATTCCTATGAGGGTCATGCCAGCATTACTATTTCTATTCTGACAATAATATAAGTGATAATTCTCTGTACATTTCTTTCTCTGTGTGTGTTTATAGAGATGTACATGGAATAGACATACTTCTGTTTTACACTGTAAAGAAAATAGAAACATAGGAATCCTCCAGTGAAAGCACACTCCACTTTTCTTGGACTGAAAGTTCAGCAGCAGGGAAAGCAAAAAATCAGACTTCTTTCATATAAGCTTGGCCAACCAATGACCCAGCATAACTAAGATAAGTTTTAACCGATGGTTAGACGCATAAACAGTTCACAATAGGATGTAGTGATGCTTATTTAATATATTATTTAGAAATGATGAGATGATTCAGTTGGCAGATGAATCCTGGTAATTTACATGATCTCCACAATGATTTGTCCCATTTTCCTGGAGTAGCAAGTTATAAAGTGCCATTGACTAACTCTGTATCTTTTGGTATGTGTAAGTTCAGGAAAGCAAGACATTACTATAGGATTGACTTCTGATAATGTTATTAAATTGAAAGCAGTAATATAGGACTCTGAGATCTCTCTCACAGTTAGTAATATTGCTAATTTTTGCACCTCAATAAGTAAGTATCTTTACATAATTTTTTTGTCAAGCAAGTTCCTAAATATTTTTTTACAAGTTATGTTTAACCCTGTTGTAAAAGCTGTACATAACCCTATTGTATACTGTTCCATCAGCAGTATTAAAGAATCTTTTAGTTCAGTGGTGGCGAACTATGGCATGCGTGCCAGAGGCAGCACTCAGAGCCCTCTCTGTGGGCACGCACACCATGCCCCGGAGATGGCAATTGTTGCTCTTCAACCAGCTGCCCACTAACTTGCCAAAGTCCCAAGTGGCCAGATGAATCACGGAATGGCTGGTTTCCCTCCCCCCTGTCCCATCCCTCCTGGCCTCGCATGCTCTCCTTTTCCTGGGCACGACCCACTGCATCGCCTCCTCAGCTGTCGGCCGGCCATCCAGCTCAGAGGCGGCTTCTCTGAACTGCTGGCAGCCGGCTGTGGAGCCCCAGAGTGCGCTGGTCAAGGGGCCGGCCGGCGACACCATCGGCCCCCATGCGCTCGCTGGCCTCTGTGTGCAGGGGCTGATGGTGTCAGGCAGCAGCCACTCCAGCCCCTGCCTCGCTTTGCCCTGCGACAATGGCACCCCTGCCCTGCCTCACCTCACCCCGCAGGACGAGCCTCCTGCCCACTGCCCCACCTTCCAGAGACCCCCTGGATCTCCCCCAATCCTGCCCAGCCCCCACAGGCATCCCTCCCCACGAGTAATATCGAGGTGACCACGCCCACCTTGGCCAAACCCACCCAGTCTGCCATGACTACCACAGCCACACCCACTCAGTGGGCCACGTCCACCTGACACCTGATGATAAATAAGTGGGTTTTGGGTTGCAGTTTGGGCATTCGGTCTCTAAAAGTTTCGCCATCACTGTTTTAGTTGGATAACTATAAAAATCGCATATTTTGTTTTCTTTTAACTGAACAGTATAGTTGGTTAATCTGATAGGAAATAAGAAGAACTAAAGTCAAAACAAATATTTGTCAGGAACATAAATCAAGGATATGACCAAACAACTTTCAACACTTATCAATCTATTGGCAATTAACCATTGTTGCTATTCTATTTGGTGATAAATAATATGCAAAGAATACAGTAGCTAGAACATATAATCATGGATTTTGAAGAACCTGAAAGGAAGCTGAAGAACTAGGGTGCTCACATGATGTTCTCATCCATCTGTGAAAAAGGATTGGAAAGGGAAAGAAAAAATATTGCAAATAAATGGCTGGCTAAGTAAACAGTGTATATGGGAGAAATTTGATCTCTTTTCATTCAGCCAGGTGAAATTGATAAGAATTCTGTCAGCTTCCTTCTCCAGGCCAAATGGTAGAAATACATAATTGGTGAAAGTGTGATGGTTTCTTTCTTTTTGGTCCACTAGTGAATCCTTGAGAGAGGACGATATCAAATATGAGGGGACAGTGGTTATCCTCAGATTGTGGGAAGGAAAGCACTGGCTATTGCCTTTCTTGTCTTCTTTTCACCCCACTTATTGTTATGAGGAAGTACTCAATATATGGAATAGAAGACTCAAAGCTACAGTCTGTCTCCATGCCACAAACTCATTATGGAGATCATAATGCAATAAAGCATTGTGTAATCAGGAATGTTTTTGACACCTAGAAATATTTTTTTGCACATATCAATTATTGAAAAAGAAGCAGATGTCTGCTATTTCAGTCTTGTAGGTGGTTTAATCCATTTTCAGTCAGCCTTAAAAAGTTAGCAGAACTAGGATTCAGGATTTATTTGGATTTTGGCAGAGGCGTCTGCAGGCTGGACGATTTTGTTACAGCATTTTCCCTGCCAGGTAGGGACATTGATTTTCAAATCAGCCTACACCTAATATCTAATCTCACATTCCATGGACTTTTTTCCCCAAAGGGTCATGTGTTATCACCCTATCTTTCTTCCATTGTAGTTTTACAATTCGTTGGGCCTTCATCTTGGCCCTATTGATCACATTATTCTCTGCAGTTTTATTGGAACATTATAAAAATATCCCCCTACATCAGTGCATAGACCCTTGTAGACACGATTCAGTAGAGTCCTTGAGCCACGTGCTCCTCTTTTCATGCTTTTACAGGGAATCTTAGATGACATTTATGTCATTCTGAAAAATATCCTGGAAGAGAGTATAAAGCATATTTGTCATTTCTTTTAGGTCAGGTCAGTGGTGGGATTCAAATATGTGAACAACCGGTTCTCTGTGTGAATGCCGCTTCCGGAAGTCCATTCTGGGCATGGGCAACAAAAAATTAGCTGCCAGTTCTGCTGAAGTGGTGAGAACTGGCTGAATCCCACCACTGGGTCAGGTGTTTGACATATACTCCCAGGTTGCTTGATTTTGTGCTTCTATTTGTTCTGTTCATTTTACTTGTAATTGAAGAATCGTATTAATATTTGTGATCATTATTATTATCTCTCATACTTTGTTACGTTACTTTCTTGCATTTTATGTTTACCTCTACTATAGCTATAGAATTTGCTAGTGTGTGTGTGTTGCTGTATATATTATACTGGATCATAATAAAGATACAGAAACTTTGTCAAAACACCAGAAGTAGTGTATTGCTGTCACAAGTGATCTCTGCCTTGTGATGTCATTATTCATATAGAGAAAGGGCAGAGCTTGTGCTGCAATGATGTGGCACCTCTATCTTCATTTATCCTCTCCCCATTTCACTGCTCAATTTCTGATCTCAGGCTAACTATCAAGTTGAAATTGATTGGTCAATATCAGATAAATCCTACTTTTCCAGCATGAAAATCTACAGCCTCCTGCGATCACTCCTCTTATTCCACCAATAAGATGAAATGTCAAGCATGATGACATCTGACCAATCAGCTTTGAATACCTTAGCTGTCCTAAGTACTCAAAGTATATATAAGTTGCATTTCAGACAGGCTACAATAGAAACAACTACTGGTTTGGTAATAATAGGGTGGGACTGTTTTTATACTACCTTTCATACTATCTTCTTTGTAATCATTTAAAATAACAAGGACAAAATGCAAATAGACAACTAATGTTTATTTTAAAAAATTCCAAATGACAGTTAAAAAATATAAATTGATATAAGAATTATTGGGAAGTGGATAAAACACGACAATTGGAATTGTGATATTTCAATGATTAGGTGTGGGGCATTGGTAGAAGGGAGAAAGAACCTCATGTTTCTATTACGGTTTAACTCATGGTATGATGAGAAAATGAAAATAGGGTTAGCAACAATGGCTTTGTTCTATTTTTCTGGCATCATCTCTTCTTCTAGATGCTCCTTTAACTGTTGTTTTATAATCTTGGGGGTTTTTTCCATCCTTTTTTTGGCTGTTTGTATTTAATTTATTGATGTAAGCCCAGCCTCAGAATAAACATACTGAAGGTCTGTCTGATGTCTTTACTTATTTGTCTTCAAGTCAGACTTGATTCCATATATATCTTATAAATAAAGTTAGATGTATTGAGTTATAATCTAATGGCCAAATGTTTGCCAATCTCTTTGTACTTTTCTATTAAGAAATCACTGTAATGAAATTACGACTTTGAAGGACTCTAGACATAATTGTTTATAAGGCATGATGGGAAAGCAAAATGGACTGAATGTTATAAGCCTGCCTACAAAATTCAAAGGCAAGTTGACAGACTATACTGGAAAAAGTTTACTGTTATTATGAATCCAAATGTGAAAACTTCTTTCCAGCCAAATCAATAGTTTTGGGAATGCAACTGTCTTCATTGAGCAATTTTCCCCAGATAATAACTCACTACAGAACTGTAGCATTATAGATTTTTTAAACACTTAAATAATTGGGAACTTTATTTTCATAATTCTAGCTGTGAATTTTAGTCATGTTTCATCAGGCAAGGCAAGTCTTCAAAGGGATAGACTTTGAAGTCCCTGTTTTCCCAGCAATCTTCCCTTCTTCATGGTAAATCTATCCTGCTATTTCAAACACCATGCCTTATATTTGATTATCACCACTATGAAAGTAATGTAGTATGATGAAAATTGTTGCTTCAAATTCCAGTGCATGTCCTGCTATCCTAATGTGGATTATGGGAGCCTGAAGAAGTTTTAAATGTACTGGTAACTGCAGATAGTGTAATCATGATCTCACAAGTTTATTTAATCAAAGAGTACGATTGTATTCATATCTTGAATTAAATGTACACATACATGCAACAGTGAGATTACAGTTTCACTATAAGGTTTAAGAATCTTGTGCAGACACATGAAGCCACTCCTGAATATTGAACAACTAGCATTTGTTGCACAGAACAGAGATGTCTTGCTTTCTCTGGAAATATAGACTGTGTTTGAATGACTGATATAGTACTTCATAGTATTTCTGATTCTTTTATTTCTGTGTCTTATGTGTAAGTTAAATTACCTTTTCACATTTCTCCTCCTGAATTGTGTATCTTTTATTTAAAAACAGCCACTTCTATTTTTGATCTGTCTTTATTACAAATTAGTACTACACATTAAAAACTCTCCTGAATTTGCTTTTACCAGTGTGATGAAAGTAAATCTATTTTTTATGTATTCTTCCAAAGGAGAAGAGGACTTCCATTACATTCTCATGGAGAGTGGGGTGTTCTGATTATGTAGTCCTGAGTTGGCTACTGGTTTGGCAGAATTGTTCTGCTTTTTCTTATAGAGTGTTATCTCCAGTGATCTGCCTTCTCTTTCCATGCTTTCATTAAATTTTAAAAGAAGGGGGGGACTCTTCCCATGGTGGAAGAGGAGACTCTTCCCATGGTGCCTTTTCAGATTGAAATATGGGTAGCCATCTGGTGAAGGAAAAAAAAAGCACATAACAAAAGCAACAACAACAACCAAGTCAGCAATAGGACTTTCTGTCATCTTTGCTCTCATGCTCCACCTGGAAAATCTAGGAAGAAATTCTTAAGCATCCTAGGAATTTAATAGAAAAGATAAGTCACTTTCAGAGTTTTCAAAAGAGGTCAGGTGTCTTCCAGTTGCTACTGTCAGTAGGGACAAGAAGAGTATTTTTAAGATAGTCAAGAATGCCAACAAGGACTGTGATGTGGATGCTATTGTACACCTTGGCACTAACAATCTATCCCCAAAAGATGTACTCTCTATTCAGAATGATTTCCAGAGCTTGGGGCAGGAATTCAGCAGGATAGGCTGTAGGCTTACTTTTTCAGAGGTTTTACCAGTGTATAAGGAACAAAATGGAAAAGGCCAGTGTATAGTAGAATTCAACATGTGGCTAAAGAAGTGGTGTAAAAGGGAAGGCTTTGATTATATTAGTCACGATATCTGTATCTGGTCCGATGAAAAAGTATACAAAAGAGATGGCTTGCATCCATCAAAGAAAGGGACTGAGTTACTTGGCAATAAATTCACAGATTTTTCTGGAGAAATATTTAAACTGAACAATGGGGACAGTGAATTAATTGATACAGAACGTTCCTGTCCCCGGCAATCTATAAATTATAGGGTTATCAGTGCATGTAACATAGAGATGTGTGTGGACAAGTATATCAACCTAGTTGTCAAGCAAAATCAAGCTTTTAATAGTGGGTGCCACACCAAGTGCACTAATCAAACAGGTGGTAAGAAAATAGGGGAATTCAGGCACCACACAGGTTATGTAGAAAGTAAATACAGGGATAGTCATAAAGGACTCAAATGTCTATACACCAACGCACAGAGTATGAGCAATAAACCAGTTGAAATTCAGGTAAATGAGGGCAGATATGATATTGTTGCCATTACGGAAACTTGGTGGGATGAAACCCACAAATGGAACACACAGCTAGAGGGATTTAAATTATTTAAAAGAAACAGACCAAATAAAAGAGGAGGTGGAGTTACTCTCTGTATAAGAAATAACTACATCTCTACAGAAATAGAGCACAACAATGATGAACACTGTCTCAAATGAATTTGGGTCAATATAAAAGGGAAAAAAATGACATTGCCATAGATGTATACTATAGGCTGCCCAACCAAACAGAGGAAATAGATGAACTTTTTGCTAGTCAGCTAACTAAGGTATGTAGGAAGCACATCACAATAGTAATGGGGGACTTTAATTACCCTGACATCAGCTGGGAGACAAACTCTGCACAAAGTAGAAAATCAAACAGATTCCTGACAAAACTAGCAGAAAACTTTGTTTGCCAAAAAGTAGAGAAGGGAACTAAGGGATCAGCCATATTGGACCTAATTCTCACTAACAGGGATGAAATGATAGAAGGTGTTGAAGCCACAGGAACCTTGGGGGGGAGTGACCATGCAATATTGGAATTCAACATTATGCAAGCACAAGCAATAGAACACAGTCAGACTAGAGTCTTGGACTTTAAGAGAGCTAATTTCAATAAACTCAGAGAGAGCTTGGGAAGGTTCCATGGAAGAGAATCCTCAAGGGGAAAACAACTCAAGAAGCTTGGAAAATTTTTGAAAAATGAGATTATAAAAGTCCAGATTAGCACAATACCAACAAAAAAGAAAAATAACAGCTCTCAAAAGAAACCAGCATGGCTGCATAAAGAACTCTCTAATAAATTGAAAGACAAAAAGGATAACAAGTATAAAAAGTGGAAAGAGGAGCACATAACTAAGGCAGAATATCAGCAAAGAGTCCGAGCCTGCAAAGATGAAGTGAGGAAAGCTAAGGCTCAAAATGAACTAAGGCTTGCGACAAAAGTAAAAAATAACAAAAAAAAAGCTTCTTTCACCATGTAAAAAACAAGAAAAAATTTAAGGAAATGATTGGTCCATTAGTGGGAAAAAGTGGCAAGAAGGTGACAAGCAACAGGGAGAAAGCAGAACTATTAAACTCGTTTTTTGAATCAGTCTTTACACAAAGGGAAAAAAACAGTCCAACCTATCAAAAACAGTACCATAAAAAGCAGATTAGAAACAGAAGTAAAGATAGGCAAGAAAATGGTATAAGTGAGCACCTGTCCACGTTAGACAAATTCAAATCACCAGATGGATTACATCCAAGGTTCTCAAGGAACTGGTAGATGTGATCTTAGAACCATTGAACTATATCTTTCAAAGATCCTGGAGCACTGGGGAACCACCAGAGGACTGGAAAAGAGCTGAAGTAGTTCCCATCTTCAAAAAAGGGGAAAAAATAGATCCAGGCAACTACAGATCTATCAGCTTGACCTCAATACCTGGGAAGATTCTGGAAAAGATAATCAAGCAATGAATCAGTGAACACATAGATACAAAGTCATAACCAAAAGCCAATATGGGTTTGTCAAAAACAGATCATGCCAAATAAATGTTATTGCATTGTTTGACCAGGGACAAAATTAGTGGACCAGAGGAATGCTATAGATATAATTTATTTGGACTTCAGTAAGGCATTTGATAAAGTAGATCACAACCTACTACTTGATAAAATAGAAAAATGTAGGTTAGACAGCATCACCACCAGATGGATTTGTAGCTGGCTGACCGGCCATACTCAGCATGTGGTCCTCAGTAGAACTGCATCTACATGGAGGGAAGTGTGTAGTGGGGTGCCCCAGGGCTCTGTTCTGGGCCCAGTGCTCTTCAACATCTTGATCAATGATTTGGATGAGGGGATAGATGGGGAACTCATTACATTTGCAGACAACACCAAGCTGGCAGGAATAGCCAATACTCCAGAAGACAGGCTTAAGATACAGAAGGATCTTGACAGACTTGAACATTGGGCTCTATCTAACAAAATGAAATTCAATGGTGAAAAAGTAAGGTTCTACATTTAGGCAAGAAAAACCAAATGCATAGGTATAGTATAAGTAGTACCTTGCTCAATCGTAGTAACTGTGAGAGGGATCTCGGAGTCCTAGTGGACAATCACTTAAATATGAGCCGGCAGTGTGCTGCAGCTGCCAAAAAAGCCAACACAGTGCTAGGCTGCATTACAGAGGGATAGAATCAAGATCACGTGAAGTGTTAATACCACTTTACAATGCTTTGGTAAGGCCACACATGGAATACTGCATCCAGTTTTGGTCACCATGATGTAAAAAAGATGTTGAGACTTTAGAAAGACTACAGAGAAGAGCAACAAAGATGATTAGGGGACTGGAGGCTAAAACATATAAGGAACGGTTGCTAGAATTGGGTATGTCTAGTTTAATGAAGAGAAGGATGAGGGATGACATGATAGCAGCGTTCCAATATCTCAGGTGTTGCCACAAAGAAGAGAGAATCAAGTTATTCTCCAAAGCACCTGAAGGCAGGACAAGAAACAATGGATGGAAACTAACCAAAGAGAGAAGCAACCTAGGACTAAGGAGAAACTTCCTGACAGAACAATTAACCAGTGGAGCAACCTGCTTCCAGAAGCTGTGAATGCTCCAACACTGGAAGTTTTTAAAAAGGGACTAGATAGCCATTTGTCTGAAATGGTATAGGGTTTCCTGCCTGATCAGAGGGTTGGACTAGATGACGTCCAAGGTCCCTTCCAAAACTTTTATTATTATTATTATTATTATTATTATTATTATTATTATTATTATTATTATTATTATTATTATTATTATTATTATTATTGTTGTTGTTGTTGTTGTTGTTGTTGTTGTTGTTATTGTGATGATGCAGGAAGAAAAGATTTGAGAAATTGCAGAGCCTACCATTTTTAGAAATACTATCTCCTTCTGAAGCAAATTGTTTTGAGTTTCAGTCTGTTTTAGGCCATGATGTTATGAAATGTGGACTGGATGCTGCATAGCAAATATATGTTTCTCTTTTATCAGAAATCTGTGCTTGGTCCCAGTGGGAGCTTTTAGTAAGAGAGGGCACGGGCACCCTCCTCTGTGCAGATATCTAGTAGCAGCTATTAATTTACTCTTGTTCCTGTGCAGCGAGCTGATGGTAACCATTAGTACAAGCCAGATGGTGGTTTCATACTAATGAGACTTTGGGTTGTAGAGAAGTAGAAGCAGCCTCTGCTTACACAAGTATTTTTTCTTTAGAAGCTTTGTCAGCCAGAACAGCAGGAGAGAGATTAATTTCTTGTTTTTGAGATACTAACATGTCCATGATATATAATATATTGCTGAGACGTTCTTTTTTTTCTTTTTAAATTGACCAATAAAAAGCATAGGTATATTATAGCCTGCTTGGATATTGAGCAATCTTTCAGAAGTTGCCATGTATAGTATTTTTTTCCATAAAATAAATAGTTGCATCATTTCACGGTGAAACTTGAAAATTTAAGTCCGGTTATACTAAGCAGGCTCCATGACTTGGTTAGGCTAAGATTTTTCTAAAAACTGCTTTGTGATAATTGTGATAATTTAACATACAAATAAAGCAATAGGCTTGTAAATAGTCAAGTTCAAATTTGAGTTCCTTTATGGGAAATAGTAGAATCCAATGATTAATAATAATTCATAATCTGCAAATTAAAATAGGCTCTGCTTACTTCTGATTTCCCCCTTGCAAGGAAGATTCTGTATTTAAAATAGGTTTATTTCCCTTCCCTCCACAAGCCCAGAGCAATTTTATTCCCATGGAACAGATCAAAGGGAATTAGAATATCAATGACATGGCATATAGACATAGACACAGACATAGCAATGGAGAATGCACATATCCCAAAATATAACAGCAGGCCAAAAATCTTTCTGTACGCTTTATTTAATTTGCTAAGATCCAGTCTTGATCTAGATAGAAACAATTAGGTGACTATTCTTTTATTTTGTCTGTTTTCGTAGTAGTTACTGAGATGAAGAAAGGAACACAATCCTTCCCTTTGTAACATTTTTTTTAAAAAAGAAGCTATAAATAAATATATAAAGCTTTAGAAGTTATTTGATTCAGTTTAAACATTGCTTTCAGTTTCTGCAGCAAACATGCAGATCTTAGAGATTCAGTCTGAAGGTAGATGCTCTCAGTGTTAATAAGAAGAACCTGTTTTGAGATCTCAAATGGGGGAGAAAAATGGAGCTTAGAAAGATACCAGTTTATTGGATAAAATCACCCAAAGAAAGGAGAGGGAATAGATCCTTGGGAATGGTTTGTTCATCTGCTTCATAATGTAACCTAGACATCTTAGTGAAATTAAAAACAGTTTGCATAAAGCAAGTAACATTTACATGATATCTCACTCAGTTGCAGAAGTGCTGATATAAGCACTAGCATTGACCAAAATTTGCTGAGGCACGGACGCAGATATTGAAACCTAAAATGATTTTCCAAAACGCAATTGAAAATCAGTTCAAACCAGCAACACAAATAAATTAAAACATATACCAACATGTACAAAACAAGTCATCATTTGAAAATAAGTTCAACAATTATTTTTCATAGCTCAGCACTTGAGTTCAGCATGTAGGAGGGAGCACCTGAGAAAAAGGCAGAGCAGAAAAAGTGGAAACTATAGGACAGAACGGGGTAGGGAATCACATGGTGGGGCTCTTCCCCATGATGCGCTTCAGGATTTATTAGAAATCAAAGATATTAACATAAAACCTTGACGAGAGGAAAACCTCAATTGATCAGTATATGAATGCATGCAGCCACTCTTGGAGACAATCATTTGGTTGGCCAACTCCTCTTTGCTTTAATGTCAAATACATATAAAATCTTAAACCTGTCCCTATGATTAATGAATGTGAGCAGTAACAAAAAGAACAATGGCTCTAATGGTATCATGGCAGACATTGCAGCTTCTGTTACCTTCCAGGTAGTTATAAAGAACTGCATGGCTCGAACGGATTTGAAGACAGTAGAGGACTGTAGTATTCAAGTTATCAATGTATGTTTGTCAAAACTATCCTTAATTTGTGACTCATCTATAAATGTAAAATTATTCACTTCTAATTTAGATGCTTTAGAACTAAAATGGACATTCAAACTTACCCTTTCCATTCAAAGCTAGACTAGCACAATATATTGCTAGTCATGTCTATGGTTTTGCAGGTGAAGGATCAGAGTGGATTGATAAAATCTGTGTAAACATGAATTGCATGTGTCAAACATAAACTGGAAGTGAGCCTACATTCAGAAAGAAGACTCTGCAGTGGCCTCCTGAGGCCTTCTGCCTCCCACCTTTGTCTCTCATCTTAAAAATCTTGTATTTCTAATTGAAAAAAAAAAACAATGTAAATTCAGCCTCATGTAATAGTACGGATGTTTGGCTGTCCTTTGCATTCAGCATTCTAAACAACTTTCTTTGCGCTTGCACAATTGGAAGCCTAATGGGGTTTCATCATAAGAAATTGCTATTGCATTTAAAGAAAAGTCAAATAATATTGCATTCAGAAAATGAATGTCTCCAGAGAACATGATGGTATGTGTGTGTGTGTGTGTGTGTGTGTGTGTGTGTGTGTGTGTGTGTGTGTGTACACTAGATGGAAAATATAGGAATTTATCAGTCTGACAGTCTTCTCCAGCTCTTAAACAAAAAAATTTAAAATTACTATTTGGTATTTTTTTATAATTAAAGTAGAAACACTTGGGGATAAACTTGGCATTGGCATATACTCTACCATTGAACCATGGCTTCCCTTGCCTAGCCATACTGATCCTGGTTAATGTTGGTCTTTTTCTTCCATATAGTCTGCTAGTTAGGGCACAAGTATGCAATGTATATTTGCTCTGCCATGCCTTTGCAATTCCACAGCCCCATTCAAATAATGTTAACAAAACAAAATCTTTTTTAAAAAGATGCAATATCTTTTTGCATAATTTTTTAAAGCCATTATATTCATACTTTATTCTTGTCAGTCATCCTGAACCCCATTCTATGGATGCATTTATACTGCAGCTACAGAATTTCCAGCCAGCAAAGGAAAAGGAATTTTAGCCAAAACATATTCAAGGTATACCAAGTGGGGGTTCGGTTGGCCGAAGCCCTTCTTCCCCCACTATTGCTGTAATTTCCAAGACAATTCTCTGTAGATTTTTTAAAAAAATGGTTACAAGATCAGACATCTTGTAACGTCCAAACTCTTAGAATGTAGCATTTCAGCGTGTTTAATAAGACGGTGAGAGAAATGTTGCACAAGTACAATGAGCTATATTTTTCCATGCCACAAATGGTCGAGAACCACTAGGTTTTCCTTTTGTTAAATTTTCCTAATATTTGTTCTGCAAAATGTTATGTCAATCCAGCCAAATAAAAACCTTCCTACTTGATCAGGCCAGAGGTCCATCTGGTCAAGCATCCTAATAGTCAGCTAGCTTACTGTTTCTCAATCTCAACAACCTTAAGATGTATAAACTTCAGCTCCCAGAATTCTCCCATCAGCACTGAGGTAGATAATTCTAGAAAAGTCAACTCCTATTGTTACCCAGCAACTGGTATATATAGAAGTATATACTTCTGAAATTGCTTGTTTTCATTGTCAGGGCTGGGAGCTGATTTCCTATAAGAACACAAGACTGAGTGCAGTGGTTAATTCATCTTTTGTAATTACTCTTCTCTATTACGAAATTTCACTAGGGAAAACTGCCATCAGCCTAATCCCAGTGTACTCCAAGTTGGAAAGCTTTGTTAATTATACATGTTTCTGGAAAGGATCTTCCAGTCATAAAAAAACTGACAAGAAATCTAATACATTGTGTTATATGAAAAATACTTAGCTGGCTTATGGTCTCAGAACTATTCCACATATCCCCAATTAGCTCTCATTTCAGAAGGCTTCTGCAGAAAACAATTGTTTAAAGTAATTTCAATGAAGATTGAGCTAACGTGCTGGCTGGTACTGCAAAATTCTCTTTCCAGAGCCAATGTCCTAGAATACTAGGGAGTGCTGGGGAAAGCATGTGTGCTGTTGGAAATGTTTATGACATTTGTTCCGTAGTGATTGCTCTGACTAAGTAAGCATGCTAATTTTAAATAGCTATAGGAGATGTTTTCTAGACTCCCCCAGCACTAGTGCTGCTGACATTATAAACTGCTCCTGGCAGAGTCAAAGAAAGTTCAGAAGATGATATGGAGGTTGAAAAGACATAACAGGAGGTACCAAAAAGTGTCCTGCTAAATAAAGATAAAGATAGATAAAGAATTTTAAACTAAGCATGTTTTTCCTTTACAGTATCATTGATCTGCTCTTGAACTATCTGGTCACACACTAAGTAATACACAATATAAAATTTCTTCCCATGATATTAATGAATTCTTCTAAACAGTCATATTTGGTGTCAAAGTCCCATCCACCTTTTTCTTTTTTTTGTCCTTATAATAGTCCTTATAATTTAATATCTCGGACTGATTTCCTTTATTTCTCATACTCAGTCATAGCTTCTTTGCCTTTGTAGTTTCAGTTCTTTTTGTCCAACTTCAATGCTTTAGTCCCAATGATTTTGAATCATTTAAATGTCTTTGTAACAGTATAATATCTTAGCAAAATTTGGGAAGACACTTGAACTATTGTGACAGGCCATGAAATTGATATTTCCCTCTGCTGCAAGAAACTGTTTATATTGTGATCTAAGCACAAAATGACCACACACTCACTTACTTTGGCGCTGACGCTGACAATAATATCCAGTAGTTTTTATTTTCTTAGTTTTTACTTATAAAAACATCAAACAAAAACATTGGAGAAAGCCTATTATCACAGGCAGATCCATTAGGGTTTTTTATCCAGGTTGTTGTGGAAATTGAATTTAAACACAAAAAAACTAGTTTCCTTTTATCTTTATCCACACTATGAAGAAGCCCTAGAAACCTGCTATTTGTTGTACAAAGCCTAACATAACAGGCTCTCTGCTGTTCACATTATGCATATTGATTAGTTGCTGCAGTGCATTTTTGTAAGACCATAGTGAACACAGTACAAACACGCTGAGTAAACCTCCCTATTCTGCATGTCAAAAACTGCAGATGTTTTTGCCGGCAGATAATTTTAAAAGGTTTTTTTTATTTGTTACAAAAATCCAGAGCTTTCCAGAGAATTAGAAGACTGTTGTTAATTCCTAACTTTAAGATTTAGGGATATAAAGTCCTCCACCCCACCCCAATTATAATCAAATGCTTAGTTTTGATGAGCTGTGAATATGAAGGTCTTTTTCAAATACAGCAGAAAGCCTTTGCACAGACTGAGCTGCCAAATATTTGTACTTAAGAACTAGCATATCTTTCAGGATGTAGATCATTACAGGTCCCTTGGTATTTGTCTTAAACACTGAAATAGATGGATAAGGTTATGTTTAAATCAAGTTTTCCTTCTGTTATCACTCTAAGTAATTCTCACTGCCTTTGGACGAAACATAGAAGCAGCAAGCTGAGCATATATAATGGATTGCGTAATTAGGTTACAGTATTTCCTTAGGAAGAAGACCAACTCTTAGGCCATGAAGAATGAGAACTTTCCCACTGAGAAAGAATACAGCTAGTTCTTGACTCATGACCACAATTGGCAACAGAATTTCTGTTGCTACGCAAGGCGGTTGTTAAGTGAGTCACACCCAATTTTACTTTTTGCTATGTTTGTCAAGCGAATCATTGCATTATTAAGTGAATCGCATTGCATTATTAAAGAATTATTTATTCTTTAAATGAATCTAATTTCCCACATTGATTTTGCTTGTTGGAAGGCATCTTGGAAAGTTGCAAATGTTGGTCACATGATTCTGGAACACTACAACTTTCGTAAATACATGCCAGTTGCCAAGTGCCTGAATTTTGATCACATGACCAAGGAGAATGCTGCAAAGGTTACAAATGCAAGGACTAGTTTTAAGTCACTGTTTTGGTGCCATTGTAACTTTGAACGGTTACGAAATGAATAGCTCTAAGTTGAGTACTACTATATTACTACTATATTGAGATACAGAACCATAAGGAAGTTCCATACTTTCTTGTGCTGAAAACCACATGGAACAAATATACTAGCTTCTCTCTATGATGCAGAGTGAGCCTGATCTTTGAGAATCAGCTGACAACCTTCATATTCAAGTACTATCAACAATTTAACTATTTGTATCCAAGAGAACAGAAACAATAAGTCATAATGACAAACACAATTTGGTTTCCTTCAGTCTCTCATTTTATAAAACTGTTTAAAAACTTATAAAAGTATTTAAAAAATAAAGAAACATAGGTTTTTGGAGAGACAGTAAACTATAATTGGATGCTTTCAAAAAGAAAAAATGATATGGTATTGTGAAAATTTTTGTTTAATAAGTACAAGACTTATAAAATCAGAGCTTGAAGTGAGAACAACTGAGCACTTCCAACTTTACAAGTGTTCCTATTTGCTCAAAAATAAGAAAGCAAGTCAGACAGGTAAACTCTCCTTCAAGTAAGCGAATGATTTCATGGACACATCCATGCAGGATTAGTTTTTGGTAATGGTATGGAAGTGCCACCATTGTGGGATTTTTCCCCCCATTTTTTTCATCTGGTCTAAAGCCTTAGTATTCTCTAATATTGTCGTACTCATAAGTCTGCTTAGGTTTTCAGCCCAGACATGATCAGCCAAGTCCTGTCATGTGCTGATGCAATGCAGTGTCTTAAATTCAACATCAGCACTCCAATAAATACTAGATATTATCCAGTGAAAATTAGTTGCATCTAAATCTCCTTGACATCAATCAGTGGAGCTGAATTATTTCATTAAATTTTAAGTTAGCCTCATTTGACCTAGGATTTAAAATGATCTAATTTTTATTGTATAGCAGTCACTATACAGCAATGGACAATATCTAATGCCAAATAACGAACAATCACTTTGAATAATAACTGTGTCTTATTAAATAAACATCCAACCAGAGGGAAAGAATATTTTCCATCATGAGCAGAAGAACAACCAAACGATAATTTAGAGTTTGCATAGGATATGTTGGCCTCAGTTGATCATATTCTTTTAAATTTATTGGAGTGATACATAACCAGTCTTTCTCTAGGAAAAGATTTTTTTATCATTTTGTGATGAGATCACTCACAGTTAGTTTTACAAGGGATTTAATTATTTCTTTAACAAAGGCTGAGAAAATGTACACAGATTCACCAGTTGTTTTTGATAATGTAGAGTGTGAATGTATGCATGCAAAACACCAGTGCCATGTAATCCAAACTTCAGTCCCCAATTCGTAGTCCAGGCTTTAATCTGTTTTCTGAATGTTTCTATTCTCTATTTTTAAAAATTCCTTTTAGTTTGGTTATATTATGCCTTTGTTTTAGCCATGATTTCAATCTGAAGTCAAACAGCTGAATCTGGGACCAAGTCATTGTGTGGCAGGTTCACTGCCATTATTATGACGTTCATCACTGAACATTTCACATAGAAAAGGGAGGAAAAATTGATTCTTTGAAGCTCACTTGCTATTGACGATGGAGAAGAGTGGTATAAAGCTGCTTTTCTATGTCTAGATCTGCATCTAGGAGATGAAATATGAGGTGATATTTGGCCTCAGTTCTAAGGGACTACACTTGTGCATTTTAAACTCTGAGCTCACTAGGACTCTTTTTTATTATTTTTATTTTGTTTTATTAAGAACCCCATTGGTCTTGTAAGAAACAGTAAAAAGACCCTTTGTTTAAAGAAGCATTCTACTTTCTGTTTTACAGACTGTTTTAAATAAGTTTTTTTTTTAAATTCCATGTTCTTTTGTAATGGAAACACTAATATCTTGTTTTTTGTATAAAATTCTTTCAATGCTACCACTTCTCTATAATATGGCTCATGTAGTCCTCGGTAGGCAACCGTCCTTGTTCTTCGGTCTCTTCCCTGGGAAGTGCTTCATTCGATCGGTGAAGAAGCCTTTCTTCCCGATTCTTTATTCTCTGCTCCATCCTCTCCAGCTGCCTCTTGTACTGATAGCGCTGTTGGAAGAGGTCTTTTGCATAGTCGTACAGCTGCATGTCCAAGTCATTAAGTTCTTCAATCCTCCGTATGGTCTTGGTGTCCACCTCCACTCCACCTGCTCTTGTGCTATTATACTGCATGAATGGCCTGATAAATTTTAGATTGAAAGTTCTCTCAAACAAATACTGGGTTTTTCTCTGAAATTCTGTCAAGCCAAAAAAGGCCATGTCTCTGAGATTTTTCTTGGCACTTTCCAGCAGTATCTGTGCTCGCTTGTTTTCTGGTATGAAGGACATATTATAGCAGCCTACCAAGCTCAGATCAGCCAACATCCTCACTTGGCGATTGTTAGCTAAGTTATATGGGCAATCCATGAACTCCTGAAGAGTGCAGCCTGACCAGTCTGTGCCTTCATAGCATGATGGCAGCTCTTCAGGGGTTGGTGTCCGGCCATCACACATATGCAAGGATGTTTTCCAGGTAGCTCCTCGTTGGACATGCCTCCATTCACTGAGATAACGGGACACAGGATCCCTTAGCAGAGTGATGTAATAAAACTTCCTGTAAGACAGAAAAAATGCATGTAAGAATTACAGATTGTACACATAATTATTTTTACTTTATTATTTATTTATTAGATTTATTGGCCATCCATCTTACCACAGGGTAGCATCCAGTGACAGTTAATAGTATTATTTGTTTCTTATTAATTTTTAAGGTTTACATTCTCTGAATCATACAGATTTCTTTTCCACGAGGCTCCACGTTACTAGTTTCAAGCAGTGCCAATGTAATTCAGTATAACTCAATGATTTGTGGTCATTCAACAGTTCTTTTGGCATTAAGGATCAACTAACATTTCATATTATTATGCACATTAAATGGGGAATAGGACAATTTGCCGCAGCCAACTTGCTGCGGCCAACTCACCACAGCCAACTTACTGTGAGACAACCCACCATGGGACAATTTCATAATTCAATTTAATAATTTAAAATAAATAAAAAATATTTTAGTTTTTGTCGTTCACATTTCATTCTGTCCCTCCTTTTGTATCCTTTTAAAAAAATATTCTATGCCACCCTTTCTTTGATATTAGTGTAACCTTTCTCCCGCAGTGAGTTGGCTATGGCAAGTTGTTCTGCAGTGAATTGGCTGCGGCAAGTTGGCTGTGATGGGTTGGCTGTGGTGAACTGGCTGTGGCAAATTGTCATAAATCCCATTAAATGTATATGGCAATAACAAAAACAGGAAATAGAAAGCTACAGAGGAAAAAACCTACAATACTTCTCATCAAAAATCACTTGTCCTGAAAGGAACCTTAGGAGACCACTCAGACTGAGAACTAGAAGAATTTTATGACACAATAGAAGAAGCCGTTTCTTTAGTAAAGGCAATGAATATCCCAATGGTTATGGGAGATCTGAATGCAAGTATAACAAACCCCAAGGTAATAATAATCTTGGGGAAGGAAGATCCTCCCCACATAAAAATTGTCAGCGTTGTTCCTCAAGCAAGACCAAAACTTTGTCTATCTTGAACACTTAATCAGGGCAAATGGGAAAACTGATGAAATATCAACACAACTTGCCAGGAAAACATTTAAAGATCTGAATAATGTTGTTACTTCAAGGGGAATAGATTTAAATTATGAATGACCATATGTATTTTTAGTCAATTCTCTTTCATGACATGAAATAAGGAAGGGTGAGAACAGACTGAAAGTGTTTGAAATGTGGCTTTTAGGGAGAACGTTGAGAATTTTTTTTTTAATCTTAAAAGATAAAAATCTTGAAATCCTAGAGGCCATCAAACAAAGAAAAATGTGATATTTGGTACATTTATTTAGCTACAATTATATACAAAGGACCCTGCAAGAAGAAACAGTGGAAGGAAAAAAAGCCAATGACAGTAAGAGACACTTGAGGTAGCAATACACATTGCTACTCTGAACTGGAACTCGGGATTGACAATCTCCTGGAAGGAGAAGATACTTGAACTGAACACATTAAATTATGCAATACTGCCCAATAAACATAGCTTAGATAACTTGTGATTCACATAGACAGAGCTCAAGTAACTTCCAAAACTGTAGATAGATGAACTCTAACCTAATTTTTAATCAATTAAAATTCTTCCAATTTTTCTGTTCGCATTGTAATCTTAATAGATTAATTAATAGCATGCACAATATTGAAAATACATGATATTAAAGATAAGCTACCTAAATTACAGTATTCTGTTCTATTTTATCAAAGCTAACTTTGATAAAGAAATAATATATTTTCTAAAATGCATATGTTCTGAATTATTAATTAATTAACTAAACAGTATATACATGCTAGGTACGAGAGCCAGTATGTTGGGTGGTTAAGGTGCTGGATTAGGAGTAGGTGGACCTTGACTCTAGTTCTCCCTTAGACACAGAAGCCAGACTCTTTTAACCCTACACTAGGAAGTTGAAAAAACATCCCAGAAGAAGGAAATGGCAAATCGCTTTTGTGATGTTGCCAAGAATGCTACAGAAATAATATAAATATGATAAATCAATAAAATGTTTTAAAAATCTGTCTGTATATATATTGCCTTCAAATCAGTGTTGACTGCAAGTCCCTGCAGTTTTCTTGGCAAGGTTTTTCAGAGGTAATTTGCTATTGCCTTTTTCCTAGGGCTGAGAGTGAATGATTGGCTTAAGATCACCCAGCTGGCTTTTTGTCTAAGGTCGGTTTAGCATTCACTGACTTGCTGGTGTTTAGCCTGGTGCCTTAGCCATTACACCAAACTGTCTCTCCATGAAATTAGCAGGACTCATGATAAACCCTTTTCACACCATCAAACATACCAAGATATACAGCCCATAATTTAATCAATTAGGCCCAAATCAAGGTGGAATTAAAAAATACCAACTAATTACAGAAAGCAAAGAGAGTGGTTACTATATGTATCCCCAAAGGACTATGTTCCAGAGAATGGGAATCCCTACAGAGGAGACCTTCCATCTAACTGAAGTTCCATGGAATTCAAATTGCGGGTTCCCTCAAGATATTTGACTCGGATGGGTAGAATCAATTTGGCAAGGTGAGTGAGGCCTGCTGCAGTGAACTCAAAGTCTGTGTTATCCTGTAATGCCAGGATTGCTATGCCAGTCATCTGGCTGTTGCATTTTGAGCTAATGTCCTGAATCCAATGTTTTATGTCTGGTATCACTGTATATCATTGTACTATTTGTCTTGTATCATTGACTGAAATTTTCCAACTTTCTTTGCTCCGGCCCTGCTCTAATAGGTTTCTTTTCTGTGGCATTCAATAATGGTGATGCAACTTTAAATGACTATGTTCAGGAGCTCATAATGAGAGCTCTTACAGCTGCTTACCCAAGAGTATTCCATATTCATGCTCCAGTGGAGACACTATAAATGCACACATATACTTGCTTTCTTATTTATATTTAAGGAGAATAACAACCAGGATTCTGTTTAAAAAAACCCTACCTTTACAAACCTCTACACAAGAAAATCAAACAAACCACTACTGCCTATATAAGGCACAATTACTATGCATAATTACTTTGAAGGAAATAAAATAAAATAAGGGAACCACTTCACCCTAACTTCCCTCCACTCCATGGCTTTTCTATTCACTGAAATCTTATTGGTTTAAAGACTTTCCGTCAATATATATATAATTGGACAGAAATATTATTTCTGTATAATATTACTAATACTATTTGTGTATAGAGATTGACAAATACCAATGCTGTTATGCAAATGATAACATATCAGCGCTAGATCTACACAGGTTTGGAAAGTAAACATTTTGTTCTGAGGCATGTATATCAAACTTTTAGGATTTTTGAAAAGTTTTATTAACTTGTATTCTTTCCTTGAATTTTTACAGATACAGTAAATGGCATTGAGGTAGGAGGGGAAAATTAGAGAGAATCTGTCAAATCCAAAGGTTAAAAAAAAAGTGTCATTTTGTTGTTTTCTCCCTACTTTTCTAGATAGTGTTTTTTCCTTCAATTTCTCTCCTATTTTTTTTTTTGCAATGATCAGGAATTAAAGTTAACAGGATGTTATAGATCTGCTGATCATATTTTTTCTTCCTCTTGCTTTTTTATAGTTGTGATTCTTAAGCTTAAATTTAATACCATTTTATGAATACTGTACATACAGTGCATAATTTCCTTCTGCTAGTGATGATAATGACATTTTTAAACTTCAGCAAAAATTAATAATACTGTATATAAAACTGTCAGGTTGTATTGTGTTATCACAAACCTTTCATTTCGGAGATTTCATAATCCACTTTGTCTTATGAGATCAAATTATGTTTACATCCTGGACAGCCAGTTTTAAAAACTTACATGATTTAATTAAATTTTCAATCCTGATTATTCTGTAAAACATCAGTTTTGTTTCAAAGGGCATCAACTTCCATTGGATAGTAAGTTGAATTAGAAATAATTCTCACATTGTCACTTCATATTATTTCACCCAAGAGCTGAAATGCAGCTCCCACTGAAGTCCCTGATAAAATTTTCAATTCATTTCATGGGGATGGGATAAAGTTCAATGAACATGTTCAGGAATATCTGCATGGTATGGTAAAGAAAGTTAAAATGGAGGTCATTATGGTGTAGTTAAACATTTTTGTTTTTTTTATATGTGTCAGATGTGATCACACAGGAGCTTTAATACACCATCTTGGCCACCATCTTGCATTTTGACTTTCCCCTTGTGCATGCCTACTTCCTTCCAGCTTTGTAAGCTATACAGAGAGGAATGCGTGTTGTCATCAATCCAAAGATGTCACCCTATTTAAAAGGACACATTTACAGAAAAAAGTGGAGACAAATCAAGCTTCAGTGTATTTTTCTTTTTCTAGCCTCTTATTATTTTGCTTTATTGTATGCCACCCAGAATCATTTTGAGTGAGATGGGCAGTCATATAAATTTGACAAATAAATATATGAAATAAAAAATAACAATGATTCATTTTTCCCAAGCAGGATGTTGCTATGATTTAAATTATCAATGCTATGAAACACCAAACAGGCAGGGATGAAAACACCAGTGGAAGACATAAAAGTAATGACTGATGTGAAATGTTTCATTGAGAAAGAGAGAGCGACTTCGATTCTGATCACTGAAACATTAAAAGTTCTAAGAAGTGGGTGTTTTTTTTTCTTCAAACCAGAGGAATTCTCAAACTTGTTTTTCAATCTCTCTTCTCAGAAGAGAAGAGTAAAACAGTAAAAAAATATTACTGTTCTATGCTACACTAGATCTAGACTTTTTAATCCTGAAGTGTGCCAAGTCTGGAATACCAAATAATAATCCAGAATCCAAATATTCTGCCATTGTTACTGACATTTATGATACAAATATTGAAATTGTATACCGTATATTAGAATTTAATTTAATTACTTTCTGTTTTCTATGTTGTGTTAAGTCTTGTTTCTTAAATCCATCATCAATTCATTTCTAACCAGAGTATTCAATCAGATCTGATTGGTAAGGATTCTGCGCCATGTCTGATTTAGATGGACCTAATCTCTGCCTACCAGGTTTTTTTGTACAGATACTTGGTATCTAACATTAAATATTTAGCACATTGTGCTAAAAATGTACAGAAGAGAAAAATGTTTTAAAATAGTACAGAGCAATTAAGAACCATTTTCAGCAAGAAATTATGGCACTATTTTTATTGGAGACACCTCCACAGAAGGCATCAATAGGAAAATTCCTTGAAGTGCAAGCAGCAGTTTCAGAGAACTACTTTTTATGTGGATAGCAGAAAAAGTTTAAACTCCTCTCCCCATCTTCCATAATCCTGAAGGTGCTCAGGCTTACTACTGTTACTATTCACATAACAAGAAACCATCAAAATATAGGTGTAGCTTGAGTTATGACCATGGTCATTCAAACTTACAATGACTCTGAATGAGTGGGACTTACAATGGGTCCTGGAGTTCTGGCTGTCCCAACATCCCTGCGGATCCCATGCAATTGTGATTTGGTGCTTGCAGTCACTCGATTGCAATTTCCGATGTTCCCTGCCAACTTCCAACAAGCAAAGTCACTGAAGACGCTAACAGGAAATCAGCAGTTGGGAGCACGTGAGGTCCTTGCTTAAAATCCTGCATAATTCTTGTTTAGTTATGGCAACTGGGACTGTTTGAAGACATTTCACTTCTTATCCAAGAAACTTCTTCAGCTCTGACTGACTTTCAAAAGAAAGCATTTGCATGTATAATGCTGAGGCAAGGTCAGGCAGGTTTCCTAATTGATATAACCTGCATGAATATACTTACACAAACACACGCAAAAATGGGATTGACAAGCCCCTGGCTCCCATGGGCACAGCTCCGGGGCTTCCAACTGCTAACCTTCCACTGTTAACTTCCATATCACTATTGACTTCTTTCCAGAAAAAAATGCCCTCCCTGTACGGGGTTGTTCATAAAGAGTAATGGGACTAACCCACCTTTCTCAGTAGCTTACTCAAAGGGTAGAGTCTGAAGTTAAAATCCTTTAGAATTAGTGGGCTGATTCATTAATGAACATAAAGTATATTGAGATGTAAATTGAAGGTAGGAAATTATGGGATTGGAAGACAAAGAGAGGAAGGAAAAGAAAGAGAAGAATTAATGAAATAATTCAAAACATTTTCTCTCAGCTAGGGATGTATACACAAGAACAGAATAAAATCAAATACAGAATAATAAAATAAAGATATTAAATCTAAAATCTTAATCAGCACCTGGCTCTATTGTTATCTAGATTTCTGCATTTGTTCTTCTATTCAAATTCCAGGAAATTTGGAATTGGAGTTGCTTATCTGGTTTTGGGCCAACCAGGAAAGAAGTTCTCTACTCTACCCTGTGAGATAAAAGGAATAGGAAAGGAAAAATGGAGCTGCCTACCTGAGAGAAAGGGAAAAATCTTTTAATCCTGAGTTTGATGACCTCCTCCCTCTTAACTAGATTGACAGGTTAGATTTGATTGATAGATTAAATTGATGCTTTCTTTTAAGTCTTTCATATCTCTTTCTCTTGGGATAGGATTTCTTCCCATCCACTTTAGTACATCTCACCAAAGAAGACTCTTGCCAGAGGCCAGTGGATTCTTTTCAATTACAACTTCCATCTTTACAATTGAGTATGCTATGTGAGGATGATGGGAACTGTATTCCAACA
Organism: Protobothrops mucrosquamatus; assembly: GCF_001527695.2. Lineage (NCBI taxonomy): Eukaryota > Metazoa > Chordata > Lepidosauria > Squamata > Viperidae > Protobothrops > Protobothrops mucrosquamatus. The sequence goes on along the minus strand of NW_015386742.1, from coordinate 415,185 downwards.
TCCTCTGTGGAAGTTTTGTAACAGTGGCTTTGTAAGGCATGGTATTCTCCAAATAACCTTGTTTACCTGAAATAATGCAGTGAATTTAACATAATCTACCAGAAGGAAAAATGTGACCTAAAATAACCCTCCCATTTTAAAGATAAATTATTTGGGGGACAAAATCCTAGGTCTTATTGTTACAAGAGTTAAAAACAACACTTTATTTAAGTATGCATGCAGATTTTTAAAAAAAGAATAAAAACAGAAAACTGGAAAATATCTTAATAGTGTAACTTTTGCTGGTTATCCAACAATCATCAAAGATATAGATGAGAAAAGAGTCTGGAAGAGAGAAGCTTTTACTAAGCGTTGGATTCAGAACACTTGGCTAGAAGTGGATTTTACCACAGCTTAGCAGAAGAATGGCATTTCAATCAGTTAAGAGTCATAGCAAGTCACTGAATCTTGCTCAGCATTGGAAATCTTTCCAAATGTAGGAACTTGGAACCAGACTTTCAGTTGTTCCCTTCATCCTCTGATAAAGAAGGCATCAATCAACACAAGTTATTTTGCAATGGCAGGAAAATATGTTATTGACAAGCTAGGAAACCAGACAAGGCATTTCCAGAAGATTTGGAAATCATCCAAGAGTTAGCATGAACGGGTTGCTTGGCAACCATATACCCAAATTATCCAATCTCTCTCAATAAAGTCAAATGTGCATTAACCTGAGCTTTTAAATCCCAGTAGGCTTAGGGAGATGGCAGCAGGATACTCCCTGAAATTTACTTAGACCAGGAGGCCTCTGATATTTAGAGTTTCAGAGAAACTGCATTGAATTTCATTCATTTCACGACCTGTGACTTGTGTCACAACCAACTCAGACCAACGTAAATGCAGCAGGGTTTCTATGCTACAATTTGAGAACTTAGGAGCCTGCTTTCTACCTAGTGAGAACTATTATACTGGCTTGGTCCCCATATTTCAATAAAACATGGTTTATCTCATAGCACATATAATTGGCTAGCTTTACATATAATGCTAAGCTATAAATCACAGTTTACAAATTAGCAGTCCTTGGGTTGCAATATGCTCAGATTCTTTCTGACTGAACTTTTTTGGCATTGTGATGGAGCACCTGCAAGCTGAGATTAATGTGTATTAAAACTTTGTTTGGCTTAATCACAATTTGTTGAAATTGGCTAGGTTCAGACATATGTAGCCATAAGCCATGATCTGCAATCAATAATGTCTGAGTTCACATATTATACTAAGTCAAAAGTGAACAAATCACATTATGTTCTAGTACAATGTTCCCATTTCCCTTCTACTCCTAATTACACATATTTTAGGCATGTGTGATTATGAAACCTTAAACAGGACAGTGAGAAAGTTAGCAGGAAGGTACAAATTCCAGGCAGCTTCCATGCAACTCAGCAGGCAGATAAGTGACTGCTGCTGGGTAGGGAGGGCATGAAGCGGTGTGAAAGGATGTGTGGGAAGCATGGGGAGAGTTGGAGAGGGTGTGTGAGAGTGCATGGGGAAGGCATGGCGATGGATGCAAGGGTGCATGAGCGTGGGGAGGTGCGCAAGGTACAGGAGTATGTGAGTGGCCAGTGCAGGGCAAGCACACAAGAGGTGAAGGTGAGGGTGTAAGTAAGTCTTACCTCAGCAATTTGCAACCTTTCCTGCTGGCTTCCCCACTAATTTTCTGGGGAAGCCAGCAAGGAAGGTCACAAATGGTGATCATATGATCACAGAGTGCTGCAAATGGTTGTATAAGCCAGTCGCCAAGTGCCCAGATCATGATCACATGATCCAGGGATGCTGAGACAGTTGGAACTCTGGGGACTAGGTGTAACCATATTCACTCAGCCTTGTCGTAACTTCGAACAGTCACTGAACAAATGGTTGTAAATCAAGGTCTACCTGTATTAGTAGAATATTATAATATATGCCTGGGTATAAGTCAAGATAATAAAGGTGGGATATAAATTAAATAAATAAATGTATAGATAGCTAAGTAATTTATCTCTATATCACAGTCTACAAAGCAATTATTTAGACTACAATATTTATTTTTGGGATTAATGATATAAGCAGCAGCATATGCAAAATTCTGGGGTATGAGGGAGGTGGGGAGTTATATTGTAAATTTTTTTAAAATTTTCAATAAAAAAAAAAGACTGCAGAATTCTTAATATACTTTAGGGCAGGAGTCCCCAACCCCTGGTCTGTGGACTGGGATAGGTCCATGGCAACCGGGCCGCACACACAAGAGAAGCCCTATCCACAGAATGTAGGGAGCATGCAAAACCACACCCCCTCCAGTCTGTGGAAAAAACTTTCTCCATGGAATTGGTCCTTTGTGCCCAAAAGGTTGGGGGCCACTGCTTTAGAGCAAGCTTCCCTATGTTGATTTTTCTCCCACAATAAGAAACACGGAAGGGAATTTCTTGTTGCTTTACTTATTTTGTTCTTTGGTTTTAGATAAGCAATCAAGGAAATTATTGTGCATTGTGATTGATTCTCACTTCAAATTTATCCTATGTTAGGCATAGTATTGTTTAATAAAGAATGGTAACTAATCTTTGAAGAAAAGAGAAAAAAACAAAAACAAAAATCAGACAGCCTACCAATTTAAATGGAGTCTCACACCTGGTATATAAATATAGCAATCTGCTAAAATAGGTCCATCTTTTTTAAAAAAATCTTTGACCTAATTAATCTTTTTTATACGCTTGTATATTCCAAGACCATAGAGCCATATGCCATATGAAATCATACATGATGGCTAGGAAGAAACAAGAAATAACCAATTCCCAGTAGATAGAGATGTTGAGATGTTGAGAAGATAAATTGCCATGAAGAAAATAACTAAAATGCCAGCTGATACTCTTAATTGCTTATAACTGTATGCCAAGGAAGAAGTCTGACTGGATACACAATAAACATTAGCAGGTATTATTACATCAAGGAGATATTTTAGGTACATTCCATAGTGCACTGATGATCATAAAGGTTATTCTGACAGAATAGCCTGCCAAGAATATATTTGGAATATATTAAGAAAAAGTTATATTTGCAACTGTTTGACACTGTTGCACCTTTTGACACTGTTTAGTAAATGAGAAGAATCTCATTATGGTCTCACATTATGTTATAAATGCTCTAAATAAACAAAGTAGGTAATAAGTACATATACAAAAAATATACTTGATAAAAGTTAAGTTCTCTAGAAGTCTCTTTTATCTTTTGAAATTACAACATTAACTTCCATTTTTTTCTCCACCTTCTCATCAACCCCCTTTTCTATTTCAATATTACACACTTACCCACATACATAAACAAACAATTGGTAATAAATAAATGTGCTTCCTCTGAGAAAGTGCTCATTAAAATCTTGGTTTTTTGATTTTGCTATGCACAAAGCAACAATCAAAGTAACTACTGCCAGCAAAAATAATACATTTTCCTTATATTTATATTTTCCTTGTGTAATTATACAAAGCAAAGGTTGCCACAGAAATGAACAAAAATGAGAAGAACCATGTCCTGTTTCTTTAAGTCATGACAAAAATACATTCAGCCTCCCTCCTATGGCTTTTTAACATTACCAGATATCACTGACCTCTGCATATTTAGTGAATAGTGCTTTATAATGGCTGCATTTTTCTGAAAGTCCATGTAAAACAAATGACAGGTGGTACACCTGGCAGCATTAAAAATGCTTTTTTATGATATGAAATGCTAAGCAGTTTCATGAATGGACTCTTCTGACACAGATCATATCGTGCTGAATACTTTCTGAAGCTGTCATAGGCCACAACGGGAAGATATAAAAAATTCCATTACAAATTACAGAATAGACCAAACATTACTGGTACCAAACATAGAAGATACATTTAAATAATTATAAAGAATAGTTGTGTCAGCAAACGATGATTTAGAGAACATAGAATATAAGATCAGTGTAAAGAATAGACTCAAAATGCTTAGATTAAAAAGGAGCAATTGAAACATATGAGAATTCATGAAAACTGAAACAGAAAAATATTCCCAAAATTTCAAAGAAGAAAGATCCATGTAGCTTTCATAGCAACCCATCATGATAGCTAGGGAAAGATGAAGGATGAAAGCCTTGGGCAAAAATATAGATGAATGTGACTGAATACTGACTTTCAGTGTTAAGTATGAAAGGACAAGGAAAGATAGCTCAGTCAATAATGTCAAAAAAATAGGGAAAATAATAAGTAAAAAAGAGAGAGTTTAAAAAGATTAGAGAAACTGCAGGAAAATTTACAGCTAAGGTAGGATTACTCAAATGTAATCATGGACAAGATCTGACAGAAGCAAATGAGGTTAAAGGAAACTGGAAAGACTATACCTGAAACACTCTAAAAAAAGGGATTATAGACTGACAGGAACATTTGTTGGAAGAGTTTGGGAACTGACTCCATTAGAAAGTGAGATACGACAGGCAATAGACCAGCTGTCAAACATTCAACCACTTAAAGTTGCAAGAAAAAAACAGCTAGTGTTAAGTGCTAGGTGTTCACAAATGCAAAGCAAAACTATGGCTTAGAGACTGGTACATCTGTCTATCCTATAGAAGAGACTTGCAAGTGAACATGCACTACTAAGTGTTCGTTAGTATACTAATGCTGCTCTAATGTCTCAAGCAAACAAAGTTTTGCTTAAAATCTTATGAAGGAGAGTCACATATGGAGAAAGAAATGCCAGAGGAACAGAAAAGGCAGGATATAAGATCAGATAGCTAAGATGATGGAGAGAGAGAAAGAGAGCAAATAGGAAGTTGACTTGTGCTTTATTGATACAAGAAAAACTTTTGACAATGTAGAGCATTCCAAAATGGAGAAATATGAGTAAGAGCTATGCCAAAAGGATCGGCAATACTTTGCATATCTGATGCAAGTAGATGATAGAAAAAAAATGATTATGCTCACTAAGCTAAGGGAATTAGAAGGAGTAGAAAACGAATGGATGTGATCAAAGGACTAGAACACCTTACTGGTTATTACCAAAGACTGGTCAAGATGTTGAACTGCTTGTATATACGTTATCAAGAGACAAATTTGCTTCAACAACACCTGGTCCATTCAAATGATAATTTTTTTATTATAGAAATAAGATATGGCAAACCTGAGGATTCCCAGTTCCTCACAATTGTTTTGGTGGAGGCAAAAATTAAAACCGCTGCAGTTTTAAACAATCTAGTTTTCTGTTACATCCAAATAATTTCTTTTTGCATTTTAGATTAATGAACAAATCAGGACAAGAAAGCTTGTGCCACAATAATTAGTATATAATGTGCCAAGTAAATATTCTGCTATAGATGACTATTTCTACTCCTATGGAATTCTAAACTCCTATCAGATTATACTGCTTCCACATTTAATAATTTGGTTTCAACCCAAGTAAATACTGAATTAGGCAATGATATAGATTGGGTCTCCTCCCCGAACTATGCTGTAATGAGAAAAGGGTGGCTTATGAAAGAGACAAGAGGTAGTAAGAATAGAGGCTATAACAGCCTTCTTTGATCTGAGGCCTTCCAAATGCACATAGCTCTTATTACCTTGACCACTGGCTGAATCTAACAGAAACTACTGTCTAAAATACAGTATCTGGCAGCAGAATTTTCAGAAAGGATAAGACTCTGCCCAGTTAAGGCCATGATATGTGACCTTAGGTCAAACACTGATTGGATTCATACAACTTATTCAACCATAATGTGATTTGCTTGTTTTTGTTTTATTATATTTATCCAGATAATGTACTGTTAATGAACCAACTATTGGGATTTGGCACACAACAGTTGTGATATATTCAGTTAGCTATGAATAAACGAACCATGGCTTAGCATGATTTAATATGAGGGTCAGACCATTTTCTTTTAATCTTACCTTTCAGGCCACTGAGAGAACAGTATGGAGAAAAACCTATGGGTACCATGCAAGTTGCCCAAAATTCAAAGTATCAAAGGGAAAAAAAATATCAGAGAAACAAATCAGTAACAAGAAGGACAGTTAATTGGAAGCTAGAGAGACTTGGGTCATCTCTCTTGTTTTGCATGACTTCTTTAATGATCCTAGGTAATAATCTCCCAGTTTCATTTTCTCATCTTTTAAATTGAGTATTAAATGAATGACACCTCTTCTAGGGCAAGTATAAACATCAGCCAGATGTAGATATTACAGAGCATTTATTATTTACTTATTAGATTCCATTGTAGAAATCTTAGTTGTTGTCATAGTATTAGTTTCTGTCAAATTAAAATATTCCATTCTGTAATAAAACAAAGAGGGAGGGGTGTGGATAAATTTGCCAGATGGTGCTGTAAATCAGATCTTTCCTCTAAGGCTAGGAAATGTTCCTGAATGATTTATTATAAAGCAACAATAATCTGAAATACACGATAACGCACAACAGTTAAGACAGCTGTTGCAGTGGTTTAAGAAGGGAGGAGGACTGATCACCACAAGTGGACAAATTTTCTAAATAACATTGTCTAGGAATCTGCATCCAGACTAAGTAAAATGGATAAAAACTAAACTGTATAGTTTAGTGAATTAAGATCCACATGAACTTTCTTTAAGTGTTTGATGAAGGTTTCTGCCAAGGCTTGGCACAAACAGTATTGTATCTCTTGAGAAGTGGTACTAATCTTTTGGTAGAAGCAAGATGCAGACAGAGTAACTAAAGTGGATAAAAGCTAAACTCTACAAGTTTAGTGAATTAATATCCACATGATCTTTTTTTAAGTGGTTGATATAAAAGAGATGAACGGACCACAGCTTGGCGGAAACAGTATTGTAATTCTTGAGAAGTGGTACTTATCTTTGTTAGAAGCAAGATGCAGACAGAATACAGTATGTAGAGATACACTTTGCACTCTAGAAGTCAATGAAACCTGTCACTATGAATGATAACAATAGGAACAACCAATAGTCATGTAATCTAGGCAAAAAGCACAGATGTGTTTTTTCAATCAGCCAGTCAAAGTAAAGGGACATATCTACAGAATGTTCAAAACAATGGCTGGAACGATGCCTTAAAAATGTCATGGAAAAATATGGAGCTCTTTCAGAAGGCAAATAGATATAAACAAACTGGAAACTGATCCTAGCAAAGGTACTGATTAGTAGAATAACAAAAACCATTGCTTTCTGAAAGAATAATCACTACAGAAATTATACTAGTTTCCTCCCCTCCCCCTTTTCCTCCCTCCTGTTCCTTTTCCTCCTCTTCCACGGAATATTTAAACTTCATTTGTTTGAAAATACCAATATATATTTTTGTCTGGAAATTAAAGCTTACTTCCAATTTTGAACAGAATATGGAATATCCAATTGCTTTATGTCATCTGATACCTTGTATTCAAGGCATCTAAATAAACCAATGTCACATACATAAATTAGATAATATACATTGTTCAATTTAAGAATCGTCACATCAAAGACTCTTCTGAAACACAGTGGCAAAATTGAGTAGTTAAATAATTTTAAGCGCAGTGAAGGTTGAAATACAGAAGTGATTAATTCACATGTTTGTCCTTTTAATTTTACATAGTTTTGGATCACCTGTATGGAATAAAATATCTGCGTGATATTTAATGAGAACCAGAGCAATATAATTTACTTGGATGCCAACTCTTTCTATAGACATTTTGAAGCAATATATGCAATTTCTTAACAGTTATTGTTCAAAACAGAAAAGAGAATGATGCTTTTTGTTCAACTGCATAAAGATGTTCCATGAGATTTGTTTCCTTGCCTTCCTTGCAATTCATGGGCTTATATAATTATTGAACAGATGCAGACCAGCTGGCTGATGCTGGTACAAACTTGCTGGAAAAGGGAAGGCTGACAATGTGTAATGAATTGTAAACAGATTATCTGAATCCAGATACTGATATTCCTATCAATAACTAAGTTACTCCCTTGGTCTCACAAGTTCTAGAGCATCAAACATTTCCGGAAGATAATTTTCTCTGTTTTTTATTATCATATCCTGACTGTTCATTATTCTACACTACACTACACTACACTACACTACACTACACTACACTACACTACACTACACTACACACACACACACACACACATTTGTTGACCTTGACTGCTGGCTTGATTCTTAATACATCAAAAGAACATTAAACCATGGCACTGATGATAAACATATAATTACCAAAATATATAAATTTTATTGAAATTTGAAATAGGGGAAAACAGGTTAAAATCTATGATAAAATGGGCTAAGAATGTTGGTTATAATATACAAATGGATCATTCGGAAAATATATGGTTAAAAGTGTTGAGATTTATGTTATGACCTTAAAGCGAATTTTTATAAAATGATGTATCATTGGACAACATTTATTGTGCATACTGGACATGGAAAAAAATCTAAAAAAATGGATTCAAATGCATACATTGATACAGAAAATTTTTAAAGATCAATATTCAATTTAGGCCAAAAGTTTTTCTTGTCAGGTTGCTGAATAAACAGTTTAAAAAGAGCTTAGAAGACTATTTCAATATATGATTATTATGGAAAGATTAATATATGCACAAAGATAGAAAGATTTGACACTACTCACCATAGTAGAATGATTGGTGAAATTTGCTGAGATGGACAAATTGACTTCTCTGATTAGAGAAAAGTAATTACTGACATTCATCAATGAATGGAAACCACTTATGGACTTTTTGCGCAAGAAAGAAAATGATTTTTGTGATTTATGATTTGGATGATAAGAAACAATAGGTTAGAAAAAGAACTAAATCATGATGAAATTGGAGTCATTTGATTAGAACTGTATGTGACGGGATAATGGAATATATATACAAACACACACATCCATTATACATAAAGTAATATAAATTACAACTATATATGTAATATATATATAATATATATTTTACATACATATAATATGTAATATATACTGTATATATAAAACTTTCTTTTAATTTTTTTATTTTTCTCTGTTCTTTCTATTCTTTTTGAGTTTTACTACTATACATATATATATGTAATATATATTTTACATACATATATGTAATAGGTATGTATGTATGTAAAACTTTATTTTAAGTAATTTGTCATAAATTTACCCCACTGTAGCATGAAGCATGTCCACATTGATTCATCAGGAAAAAAATGAAATCTGGATGAAGATGATGATGATATTCTCTCTCTCACACATACACATGCACATATACACACACAGAATCAAATATTCTGACGTAGAATCAAGTATTATTAAACCAGAAAGCCATCATACATAAGCCACTAAAATGTTTTAGAGTCCTGTGTTAGCTATAGGATATGTCAAAAGGTAACTGAAAATACCGTTACTCAAGCAAACATCCACTAGATGGCACTTTTGTTACTCTGATAATCAGACGTGAAACTGCACTGTGGGAACACACTCCAGTGCTTTTCCAAGAGTCAAAAGACTGCAGCATTTCATAGTAACACAATGCATTTCCTTCAGTTCTCATGGGGATGGTATGTGTCTTACATGGTAAGGTCACAAGCCAAAGTGAATATAATTGGCTTGGGTGGGAGACAGGAGAGAAGGTATAATCTGTTTCTATTTCCTGAACACGTTTCAGTTGTAGGAGAGTAAATGCCAGGGAGCTTGTGACAAGTACGGATGAGCAGAACCAACTGGCGTCAAGGCACGTCTGGATATCAACTGTGTGCTATGCCAGGAACACTGGGCACTCATCAAGCCAACAAGTAAATTTTCCCCAGGGGGATTTCTTGGCATGTTACACTACCATAAGACCTGCCATTGGTATTCATGTTATGTTAACATTTACAGTTTTGTGATACATTGGTATTGCTTGCTAACACAGGCCATGCAGAGTTCTTCTGGAATGAGTGTGCAACATTAGCATTTAAATATTTTTTTAAAGAAAAGCACATAATAGCAGGATTACAAGTGGCATAATTTTGGCTGAAGAACCTGAAATGGACAGAAACAGCAGCAGCAGAAGCAACGACAACTAAGTCAGGCCTTTGGGGGCTTTTTATACCTTGGACTGAGATGGGTGTTAGCTGAAAAAATACCTTCCCACTTTCTGTAAGCCAATTCCTTGCAGCTCTAAATCTAGGTAGTGCCCCGTTCCTCATGGTAGCTTTGTCTTTAATGCCTATACAATTGTGCAGTTCATTCAGAACAACTGATATTTTGGGCAAACGGGAGACATTGTTCCTGGATATGACAGAAAAAAAATATTCTGTTTCTTCTTAGGATTCCAGCAAGCCTTTAACAATCAGGAATAATCGAGGAGCACATGTACAAAGAATTCAGTGACTTTCATTTCCAGCGTAATTGTTGGATGCATAGCAAGTATAGCATGTGACATTATTATGGTTGGTCACACAGCCAGATATTTTGACAGTATTTGTCATTTTTAACAGATTCTTCCTAAGGACCAGGGATAGGCAGACGAGATTGTTTGACAGTGTTGAAAGTTCCATTGCCTGTTATATATAACCTGTTCCAAGTAAAGCTTCATTTTGCAATTGACCGATGGCGATCTTGTCAATGCCAAAAGTATTCAAGTGATGCTCCAGATGTTTTGGGATTGCACCCAAGGCTTCTATCACTATTGGTATTAGCTTTGCTTTTTTTCCTCTTACAATGTACTTTAAAGTAAGTTTTCCCACTTTATTTTAAACAAAGCTCACATAAATGGGGAGATTCTATTTCATATGGTGTTTTTTCATGTAGGTTAAAGTTGTTGTATTATTATATTTTTAGCCTGCTTTTTAAAATATATTTTGGTCAACTTGACTAACTTCCCAGAGTGTAGCAGTATAATAAATATGCAGGATTTTCACTGAAAAATCTCATAAATATATGAATTATTGCACTTTTAAACTTGATGCAGAAGACCAATAATATGACTTGAAAAACATCTCATATAACGATCAGAGATTTGTTGCCACAAGGGCCAGTGCCTACCATTGCTGGCTGCCATATTGGCTGGGGCTTCATTCAACTCACCCATATGTAGCTGTCATAGAGACAGTTACATATGGGTGAGTTGAATGAAGCCCCAGCCAATAATACTCCCCAATACCCTGGTGGGCACAAGGCTGCAAAAGACAGTTATAGTCTTTTGCAGCCTTGTGCCCACCAGGGTATTGGGGAGTATTATGACTCCCTTCATCTATGCTAGCCAATGGAATAGAGAAGGAGGTCTTGAATCAGATGTCACCAAATTTGAATTAAATCTATCAATAAAAATGTTGACATAAGATTGTAATTGATCATTTACTCTCCCAAGAAACAGCCAAGAAAAGAAAGCAAAATTTGCTATTAATGCCTCTTCTCAGGCCTTTCTGAGAAGAAATTCAGAAGAATGACCAATTTTGATTTAACATATAACACATGTCTTTCTCTATGATAAAAGTTAAAAAAACCACTCACATGACCCAAATGTTTGGGAGTAAAAATAAGCCATGGTTAAGGATTCAAATTATAGAAATATTTTTCTGATCCTGATGATATACTACAGCCATGAGTTGTTCTTCAGAAAAGAGGTCTTACTTTTGCCAAGTGACTATAAGTTACTACATATTTGTTATTATTTTGTAACAGAATTTATTTCTTTTCAAGTCAAAATGCCTGGAAAGTTAAGAATGGAAACGTTCAGATATTCCCTTTATTGATTCCTACAATTCGACCTCGGTCTAAATATTAAAAGCATGTGCAACAGAATTTGTTGAAAGACAGCTGATTCGTTACAACTTTTTTTTTTTTTTTACTGAAAGAGTTTAGACTGAAGGGAAAACAAAATCCTCCAATTCTGGGGGGGGGGGGAGGGAACAACTGCACTGCAGCTAACCCTGGGCCTCAGATGGGCAGGAAATGTTAGAATGACATTGCGTCACTCTCTTCGTTTCCTTGTCACTGGGAGCTTGGAGTTGTTGGTTCTCTATGCTTATTTAATTTTGCTATGTATTTTTCATTGACATTACCATGGCACCTCAGCAAAATAATCAATTTGTTCCAGAAAAAGCAGCCAAACTAGAGTCTTGGGAGATAGCTAGACAGGAGAATAATGGCTTGGAAAATTGTATAGGGGTCAAAGCCTAATGTTTTTCCTCGATTTGATTAAATTAAAGGATATGTGCTTTCTCCACTGATTAAATTAGTTGCTCTCATGGAACGGAAGATACACACAATGTCTCCCTGACTGCCAGAACATTGCCTAGCCAGCTAACCCATGAGTGTATCTTCACATCTGCCAATTTAGATACTGGAGTGGAAAAAAATGTGCCTAAGTAATTCCTGAAGCGACAAGGCAGCCGTCGCCTGTGGTCCTTTGTGCTTTCTCTCCTGCTATCCTCTTGCCTTTCCTAACATGGCTTTGTATTATTCTGTAAATTATCCATAATTTGATCGGTTAGTTCAGAATCTCCCACTGGATTTCTTTCATCCCTCTAGAAAATAATATTTGTTTTGGTCTATTTTGAATTGTGTCAGTGCAATTCATTCATTCATTCATTCACTCATTCACTCACTCATTCATTCATATATACCTCTACATCTCATCTCAAGTCATCTTCTAAACTGCCTCCAAATCAGAGATTTTTGAGCATTACATAAATGAAAGCTTCAAAAGAAACAGCTATAACGCCATTGTCATACCAACATTTTTATATTCAAAATAAGTCTTGAATAATGGATCTTTTGGATTCAATCATATTTATTAGTGCTCAATTGTTTCAGCAACAAAGATGCCATGTAAGGAATATAGCGATAGGTGTTGGGATTGAAACTCTCTTTGCTAATACTTATTTTGTTTGCTTGTTTTGACCCTGAGAAACTAAGCTCCAAGAAGAGGCAACTTCCCTCATATTATTCAGTTGCAGACAAGTACATAGGCCAAAAGAAAAATTTACAAGAGACAGAACTGAAAAGCACTAAGAATCTCCCTCATTAGTACCAGGATAAGCACAAGCCAATCAAGGCAACCAGAGCCTCAGATGAATAAAAATAAGAAGCAGAATTGAAATGAATAGGCCAGATGCACTGAACGGACATCTTACAATAATATGAACCTCATGAGTAAAATGTTGCAATCGCATAACTTTAAACAAACAAACAAATAAACAAAGATTTAAAACTAAAACAACCAGCAACTGCAATTATATGCATAATTTAAAAAAATACCAGAAACATTCATGAAGTCATTAACTCAGTCCATATGTGGGATCTTGGAAGGCCAGCTGTTTCCAAATACAGAAGAGCAATATACAAACTTTTTGTTACCTGTTTGATCTGATTTTTTTTAAATTTCAATGACACCGTTATTGACACCTCTCAGGTAACAATTAAACTTGAGCGGCGCCAAACATTGCTTTGGGAAGCCAAAAAATTCAATTAAAGTAATATGGGGTGTTTTGCTTTGGGAAGAGTTTACCCTATTTATATAGTGTCCTGAGGATACAACAAAAATTATTCCAAACACGAGTCCATTTTTGCAGATTTGAGTTGGCAGTTAGAAGTAGCATCCCCTCATATGCGGTCCTCCAGATACTGTGGATTTCAATTTCCATTGATCCCAGCCAACTGACTTAAGGACATCAAGTTAAAGAAGGCTGATGTAAACCATTTAAGTTACACAAAACCTCCAGATCAAATGACTAGTTATGCTTCTGCTCAGTAATCTGCAATTCGCTTTAGGCTCTGACAAACAAAATGACAGAGCTGAAATAATTCAAAGATACACTCATTAATTTCAGAGGGCAAAGGAAAGCTTTAATTGAATTTTAAGGGCTTAGACACATGTTATGTCAAACGCACTGCTGACTGCTTTAAGGTCTCATATTTAATTATTTCTATATGAATTCCTTCCCAATTCCCAGTTTTTATCAGCATTACAGCATGCAGGAACCTGAGATTTTAGCCTCTACTCATTTACCACAGTCCTGACCAAGAGGAAGTGCCTGCAGCCCTCAATGATGCTGTTCATTGCCAGGTTAAACATTCCTTTTTCCCAGGCATTTTTACAATTAGTTTTGATTTAAATGCTTGCATTCTACAGACGCTTCTCTCTCTGTGTGTGTAAAATATATTATACATAAAACTCCTAGTTACTTCACACCTCAAAAGTGTAACAAGCACCACAAAAGCAAACCAAATATCGGTAAAAACATGAGGATGAATAAAACAGTAATAATGCCCACTGATATCCAATCCCAGTGGCAGCAAATTAAACATTAAATACTCTGTGGAGTAAGATAGTTTCCACAGTTTTCTTAAAAGATAACAGGTTGGAAACAAGTGAATCCCTGGAGAGAAGAAGGGAAGGGAATGCAAGATATCGCTTCCAGTCTCTCTGATATTTGAAGGAGACAGTCCTAAGCCACGCCATAAAGGATTTCAGAGGTTAAAACCATCATATTGAATTGTTCCTGGAAACTGACTTGAAGTTAATGCAATTCTCACAAAACTGGTGTTATACGATTATAATCTGTACCTGTAGGTAGGTACGACATCACATTTTGCACTAATAGTTTACAAAGGGAGCCCTATGGAAAGTTCATTGTAGTGGTAGTGCTATGCAGGTTCTGAGGTTTTGCTTGATAAAAAATACAGGAAATCAGAAGTTACCTTCAAGCTTTATGTTTTTATTCAGTGAACAAAGACGGGCTTCTCTAAAAGAGAGAAAAAGCCCCAAATATCAGAAAAGCCTTATTTTTATACCTTCTTTGATTACATAAGAAATTCACCCAGCAAAGCTGACACACATAAGATAAAGACTTCGCCCTTTAAGGTTGGCACACTGTAGATAAGAAGGAAGAAAGCAGAAGTAGTTAAAAATGTGCCCTTTTGGGTGTTTCCCCAAGACACCATATGTTCCCTTTTGGTTGGTTTAGGTCAGGGGTAGGCAACCTTGGCTCTTTTATGACTCGTGGACTTCAACTCCCAGAATTCCTGAGCCAGCATAGCATAGCTGGCTCAGGAATTCTGGGAGTTGAAGTCCACGAATCATAAAAGAGCCAAGGTTGCCTACCCCTAGTTTAGGTGTTTCCCTAAGACCACCATATGTTCCAAGGTGGGTTAGGATATTGGGTGTTTCCTTTGCTGTCCTTTTATGACCTTGCATTCATGGTTCTGCAAGTGGCCAGAGATAGGGGGGCCATCTGCACGTATTCACAATTAATACTGTCCTCTAAGTCCTGGTCAACAGTACTCTAGCTTTAACCATCTCCAAGGCTTCATACTCCAGGCAGAGCTAAAACTGGCATAGCCAAAGTTGAAGGAGGTTCCTCTATCATCTTGCCATATGGGAATCTAGCCATAGTTTTAAGTTCAAGAGAACTTTCAAAATGCAAACCTACTTCTTGAAAAGCATAATCCTGTGTAGAGTCAAACCTAGAACTGGCCCAAGAACCAGATGTGTGTCTATTTTATAAATAAATAAATAAATAAATAAATAAATAAATAAATAAATAAATAAATAAATAAATAAATAAATAAATAAATAAATAAATAAACGAACGAACGAACGAACGTATGTTTATTTGTTACAATTCAGACAAAACTTATTCTGATTTAATGTAATTCTCAAGCTAAACTTGATTAGGTCATGGTGAAATACCCAATGACTGCCAATGTTCTCTGTGGAATAATAAACATTTATTAAGTAAAAATTCTTCTAATGCAGGGGTGTCAAACTGCTGGCTCACGGGCCAGTTGCATCATATGGAGGCTGCGCCCACCCCAATTCCAGCAATGCAAAAAAAAAAGTCACGATACATTACAACATGTCATGTGACACGGCAAGTTTGACACCATGTTCTAACGCATGCACTGGGATTTTTAAACAGGCACCCCTTCCACATTATGCTTCTCTATTACTTTTCTTTAGACAAAGTCTAGTTGCTTCTTTTTTATCTGATTGATTTTCAGCAAACATCTATTTATTGCTGGGTCTCATATTTCATGATTCATTGAAGTAACCTTTTCTTTGCATTGCATAAAGGTACTTCCAAGTAAATACTTGGTACCCCAATACGTTAGTAAAATAATTTTGTTCAAGATTGCAAAAATCCATTTATATCACACTGGTGACACATGATGACAATTGTGTTAGTGTGGGACATGGTCTGATGCAAACAGAGCTAAATTTAAGAAGGTCTCATGTAGGGCATTTTCTCCCACACATTTGCCTTTGGTGACTCTGAAGAATGATGTGAGTTTTTTTTTAAAATTCCCCCTTTTTCCTTTTTCATACTGATTGCTCTGAACTGTTCTGTGAGTTTTTTTGTAAACATGAAAGTTTTAGGTTTTTTTCTCTTGTTTCATGTATTAGACAATTAACAAATCATAAATGCACACAGAATATAGCGTTGCTTATATCAGCCCCTTGAATCATGAATTTTATTCAAATCATCTTTACCCATCAGGAAATTTTAAGAAGTAAAACCAGGCACTGGGCAGATGGGAAGAATGAAAAACATAATTGGTTTATTATATTTTCAAAATATAATAAAAATAGAAGCCCAGGGACAACCCTCTTCAAAAAGGCGTTAAAAGGGAAGGAATGTGGAAGATCTATGTGTAAAATTGGTTAATAAATTAATGTGCTTGCATTGCATAGAAATTTCCTAGCTTGTTTTGCATCGCTATTCATAAGGATACCATTTGTACATTTTGACAGTACATTTTCTCTGAATGACAGAGAAAGCTGACAAATAGAGTCAGCAATATCTTCTGCAAAAAAGGAGTCTTTGTGTTTAAGGGGTTTTGCTATCATTTATCATTCTGCTGTAGTGTAATATGAACATAGCGTTTTATTGATCATTTGAACTTTTATCTTGCTCTTTCTCTGAAGAACCAGAATAGCCTACACACAATCTCTCCATCCTGCCCTACAACCCAGAACCTGGTAAAGTAGCTTAGGTTAAGAGACGAAGGTTTTTGGTTTTAATTTCCCTTATGTGGATTTTGCTTGGATCTAAATTATTGCTAACAGTCAAGTAAAAGAAAGTATACAGGTACTGACACCAATGTTCTCCACAATATGAGAAACAGTAACTTGGAGGCAATTTAAATAGAAAAAGGTTTTGAGAGGAGAGATTAAAAATTGCTTCTTCGCTGTTCCAATCAAATTTGGGAGCCCCGAAAGGCAGCTTTAGATAAAAACAACATTTAAGCAATCAATCACGGAACAACTTCCCCCTTCTCCCCCCCCCCCAAGTCTATTTTGGCCTTTAAAACTTCAGTTATTTCTGTGTTGTTCCAAGGATTGGTATGTAGCAAAACTCAGAAACTTGGGCCACTGGATTCAGCAGTACTCACTGCTGCAGCCTTTGCAATAAATCATTATCTGTTTCTAAATGTATTTATGGATCAATATGGTTTATTGAAAAGATATTTTAATTGTACCATATTTTAACTCTTTAGTCAAGGTATATCCTCGGAATTTATCTGATTTAGAAAATGCTGTGTTTTTGTTAACTTAATTTCCTATTCTCTTAATCTTGTCGAGACTTGACATTGGCCTGTGACTTGATTATGCAAGACACAAATCTTGACATTCCTGATACTCATAACATGTTCTGATTGGCCTTATAGTTTTTGCATAGAAATACTAATTTCTGCTCCCTTGTTCAAAATTGTTCTGCCATATTCATCCAACTGAAATTATTCAGTTAAAAGCTTAATGTCTATTGTAATTACAACTTCTGTCTTCCTTAGATACCTCAAAGGATTGTCATTTAGAAAGAACAGGTAATTTCCCTCTCATCCATATTCTGGAACAGACAACGCTTCATTATGGAACTATTAGCCTGTTTTAGATTAGGTAAAGATGACAAATTCTCTACTTCACCAATAATCAAAAGACAGTTGCCCCATAGTCTGAACACATTTACTCAGATGGTGGATATTCACTCCAAGACAAGCATACTGTACAAAGTCTGTTTTTATTAATGGACTAACATGCTGTCATAAGGAGAATTTTCAAAGTTTATTGTAAAAACATGATAAAAACTTTTGTTTCCGTCCAAATGAAGTCAACAGAGACTTATTCTCAATTGCAGCACAGATGGCTGCAGAAGATAATATTTTCTTGAAATGAACCACTGGAATGGTGTTATTTATTGTGTTTGAGAAAAAGATAGCCAAGAACTCTAAGCCAAGGGAAAAAGTCTAAATTAAAAAGAAACTAATTTAAAAATGTTTTTTTTTACTGTGTGGTTCTATTTTACTATAGTTGACAAATATAAACACATGTGATTTTCCAAGTAGAATTTTGCAAACTCTGAGAAATGCACAACCTGAAAAGTTCATGGTTGCATAGACAACTATGTAAATTCAGCTACATTACCCTTTAAATAAGGAAGGGTGGACAACCTTCGGCCTCTTCTGAACACTTTAATTACAGTCAGGAAATTCTCAAAGTGGAATGCATGGTCCTCTCACTACAATTTAATTTGAATCTAAATTAATCTCCAAAATGTTAAACCTCTCAAACTGAGATTAGGAACAAGGTGCCATAAAAACCAGCTCTTCAGATAAATGGAGAGTTGAGCCAAGATCTGGTATTATTGTATATCTAGTACATTACAGTGACTTTCACAACATACAGATCAACCAAATTCTTATCTTCTAGTCAAACTAGTATGTTAGAACTTAAAGTGCCTGAAACTCAGGAAGAGAGATTTTTTTCAGTTTGGCCTTCACAGGGTGAAAGTTTAGTTGACCAGTTCTGACTTGAAAATAATTATTTGCCATGTACTGTTTGTCACTATAGAAATATTTTTGAACTTACAGACTTATCTATTGAACTGTAATGACAAAATATTCAAGAAGTGGACTTATTCAGTTCCAATGTACTTTAAAAGAAGTTTTCCATCTTTTTTTTAAAAAAAAGCACACATAAATGGTGAGCTTTGTATTCTCCATGTATGCTATATTTGACAAAATTGCAGTATTTTCTCAATTTAATCTCACAGAATCTCATTACAGCTAGTATTCATCCATGCATATGGGAAGAGTGGTGCAATTGGTATGTCTCTTTCTGTCTTAAGATTTATCACTGCTGTAGCTTGCACCTGGTTTTTACACACACACACACACACACACACACACACACACACACACACACACACACACACACACACACACACTTTTCTTGTTTGGTTAGTATAAGTACCAGTTGTAGAAAATTCTACTCATGGATAAAATTTATGATGTTTTTCTCTTTTTCTCTCAAAACAATCTGGCTTGATGTTTTAAATGCTAAACTTTCCTGAGGTTGTCAATTAATTGCTGTTGTGATATTGGGTAACAGAAGAAATGATGACAAATGTCTCCCTTCTCATCATACTTGGCATGATTTCTTTCTTTATCACTTCATTTTTCTTTTAAAAGACACTTTATGAGCACATTGTCCCAAGTTGAACTATTGTACCTCAGCAACTGTATCCTCAGAAAAGTTAGCATAGCTGCTTCCAAGACTTTCCCTAGCTGTGTGCATGGACAGACTACTCTTCTGTTGACAGTGAAGGAGCAATGCATGTGCGCTCATGCTGTATTGCAGTGGTTCTCAACCTTTTTAATGCCGCGACCCCAACCGGTCGTAAGTCGAGGACTAAACTGGTCATAAGTCGAGGACTAAACCGGTCGTAAGTTGAGGACTAAACCGATCGTACGTCGAGGACTTTCCCTGCCCGGGAGCGCCACGCATGCGTGGTTCCGCCCCCTGCGCGGGCCGAGGTGTAGCTGGCAAGCGACAGAGACAGAGCAGGCTGACCACCAGCTGGCCCAGCCCAAGGGAGGTAAGGCACCCTCTGGAAAAGGGGAAAAAAATGGCGGACAAAAAATATGGCGGACAAAAAATATGGCGGACAGCCTTGCTTGGCGACCCCCATGAAATGGTCAATCAACCCCAAATGGGGTCCCGACCCACAGGTTGAGAACCACTGCTGTATTGCATCTTTCAAGGAGCTGCTTTAATCCCTGGAGGAAGGGTGACTGGCTTATGTCAGAACGCTTCAAAAACTAGCCTCCCAAAAGCTTTGCTCAGCCTGTTTTGAGCACCATTTAAATGACAAATACTAGTGAGAATAATTCTTTCTTTCCTATTCCATCAAAGTCATGCTTCCCTACTTCATTAACTTTTTCACTTTTTTTCCAGCAATATACCTATATTAATTCAAAAAGATTTTTTCCCATCACTATGCCTTCCAAAATGCATTACTTTCTTAACTGGGATGTGGGAGATTTTTTTTTATGCAAAGTGCGTATGTGTGTGTGTGTGTGTGTGTGTGTGTATGTATGTATGGATGGATGTGTGTACACACAAATACATATACACTGATATTCTGAGGAATTCCTTCTTCTCTGCCACCTTGTATTTTAATGATGACCGCATTCTCCTGATATTGTCAGCACAGTTGACAAGTCTCTCTGATAGCATATGTAGCACAGACCTCTAAGACGAATAACCTCTAATCCTTCTTTATTGTCTCTCAGTTATAATAACAATTTTGAGTGACTAGCTAATCTAGAACATTCAGCTTTTGACAAGAACTGAAATCTAACTATCTAGATTTTTATAGTAACTGGATTGGCAGCAAATTTAGGTATAGTTTACTACTCATCATAAACTGAGATGGGTAGACCTAGGGTTGTTTGTGGTGTATAAAGTCTATCCTGTTGGGAAAGAGGCATTTAAAACTAAGGCTGCAGGCTTTCCAAGCTGAGTAGGTACTTGCAGATGTGTCTGAAATAAGTTATTCTAAATCACATGATGTCACTTGCTTCATTTTGTTGCTTTTCTCCTCTACCCATCCCACAACCTCCTTCAGGGAACACCATGCTGAGCATTGGTACAATACTGAATGACATTCTACTCTGGAAATAGCACTAGCAATGGTGCAAAAAAGGAAATGGGCTTTTCAAACTCAAAACATGAAAAAGGCATAGAGTTGTCCCTGTCCTTATTTAGCAAGAGGAGCTGAATATTGCTCAGTACTCTTTGTTTGAACTCTCATCTGTCATCACAGAATTTCCTGTAATCTTGCCTGAATCCTGGGAGTAGAACCTAAATTCTCTAAAATGAGGATTGCTACTTTTGTATCATTCATCACTCCTCAGTGAGGCACACATTGCTTTTTTGTATATCTGAGCTTCCCAAGACTTGTATGCGCATCTCTTCTTATTCAGCTGGAATCCCTTATGAATATAAAACTAACAAGGGCATCGTGGGATGAAGAGGTGGCTTTATGACTATGATAAATTATTATCGGCAATGGAGCAGAAGATTGCATAGTATCAGTAATAAAGTATGTAGGGTTCACCTCTAGAAGCTGAGCAGATGAAGTGAAAATGATATGCTTCCTTTTAGCACATTAAATCAAGGTAGATATTGGCCAGATATCGAGACACTATTTTCTTGCTGTAAAATAGCAAGAAAGATCTTAATTCACAACAGTGAAAATACCAAGTTGCATCCACAACTTACAGTATGGCTCAGAAAACTGTTGTGAAAGAAGGATAATGTTTTTCTGGAGCACTTGTTTATATTAGAATCAGATCGGCATTGATTGAAAGTAGATATTAACTATTAATTGTGTGGTACAACAGCAAGAAATAAAAAACAACTACCCAAAACCAAAATTAAAAACTATACTAACAGGGCAGAATTAAAACTAGCTAGTGAAGCACACTAAATAAACTTGTAGACATCTGACAAGCCTATACTTTATTCAGAGACTGACAAATAAAAACAGCAGCTCTGCAAAGCTGGTAGGAATTATGATACTACCAACAGAAGAGAATGACAGGTTTACAACTACAAGTCAGGTTTGTATAGTGAGACTTAGGTTAGCAAAAGAAATCAAATGCATCCAATTTTATTTTTGTGCTACAATTTCCAGTCAGAAAATACATTTTTTAACTACAGGACTTCTGAAATCCTGTTTGCAAATGAAATGGCTTCGTGAAATGGCTAGTCCACAGAAGTATTAATTCATAATCAGAAATATACTTTACCTGAATGAATTGGCAGAGGTATAGATAAGTAGAGGGCAGTCAACTGGCTCAGATAAAAGATTCCGTGATTCTTTTTGTCTATTAATGTTGCTATTGCTGATTCCTATGATGGTCTGATGAACGATGGACAAGCAAGTTGTCAATATATACTGTAGTGAAATCTCTGAGGCTGATTAGCTGAGCCAGCATGTCTTTATGTTTGTGAATGCTCTAACAACTTACTTAACAAAGCTGTTAGCAACAAAATGCTCACAGTCCAAATTCTGTGCAGGGAATGACACCTACCTATTTATGTAGGATGGAAACCTCATACCATCCCTACGGAAGAAGCATCAGATGAGTTGGCTAAACTGATCAGAAGTCTCAGAAAATGCAGTTTCAAATGACTAGGGTAAATTCTGGAACCTGACGGAATAATAATCGGAAGAGAGACTTGGAAATCACTTACTAAACAGCCAAGTGGGAACATGTTTACAGGATTAAGTTTTCAGATCACTTTTAAAAGTAGCACAGACAACAAAATTTCATGTTCTAGCTAAGAGTGTTGAGTTTAAACTACTCCCTCCATCTGCATAACTTTAGGTTTTCTGTTGTTTTTTGGAGGGAAGGGAAGGTTTCCTTCAAATCATTGTTAACTCCTGGTGACTACCTGGATGAGTTCCTGCAATTTTCTTGACATGATTTCAGAAGTGATTTGCCAATTCCTGCTTCCTAGGTGTGGGAGAGAGTAATTGGTCCAAGGTTACTGGCTGGCTTTGTGCTTAAGGCAAGATTAGAACTCAGAGGCTCCTGGTTTCTATCAAGGTCCTTAACCTTAACCTGGCTCTAATTAGTTGAAATAGACATATTTTAATAAGGAAAACAGGAAAATAATCCTTGAAATTAGTTCTTTTGTCACCTATATTTATCTCCCCACATAACCAGCACCATTCACCACACACTTCTGCTAACGAAGGACAAACCGCAAAAACTACCACAAGATAACTTCACATGTTGTCCCTTCAAACAGGTCTTGAGAGCCTTTTCCAATGCTTTGAGTCAAGATGCCCAGAAATATATTCCTTCAGTTTTGGGAAATGATGGAAGGTGTATGGTGCCAAATCTAGATTATATGACAGATGGAGTAAAACAGTGAGATCCAACTTTATAACTGGCTCCTGAATGGCTCATGAATGTGAGGCTTAGTGTATTGTCAAGTTGAAGCAATTTTTCCTTCCTCTGCTTCTGAACTCTATTTCATCATTGTTTCAAATTCTCTGCATTGTAAAGTTGTGCTCTGAGCTGATACTGATGCAACGTTAAAGGTAATCAATGTGCATAATACCAAATGCATCTAAAAAACCTATAAGCGTGAGTTTTCCTGCTGAAGCCAGGATTAGACTTGGCTAGTCTAAAGAAAAGAAGAAATAGGGGAGACATGATAGCAGTA
Organism: Protobothrops mucrosquamatus; assembly: GCF_001527695.2. NCBI lineage: Eukaryota > Metazoa > Chordata > Lepidosauria > Squamata > Viperidae > Protobothrops > Protobothrops mucrosquamatus. The sequence continues at coordinate 391,714 of NW_015386742.1, read as the reverse complement.
TTCCAGTATTTGAGGGGCTGCCACAAAGAAGAGGGGGTCACATTATTCACCAAAGCACCAGAGGGCAGAACAAGAAACAATGGTTGGAAACTGATCAAAGAGAGAAGCAACCTGGAATTAAGGAGAAACTTCCTGACAGTGAGGACAATTACCGTAACCAGTGGAACAGCTTGCCTCCATCACTGGAGATTTTTTAAAAGAGGCTTGTCTGAGATGGTATAGGTTCTCCTGCTTGAGCAGGGGGCTGGACTAGAAGACCTCCAAGGTCCCTTCCAGCTCTATTCTATTATATTTTTGTTCTTGAAGATTTCAGCTCTCTGCTTCTGGCATGCAAGGAGCCCATTTTTCACAAGTCTTCCAATTCTGAGGAATATAAAAAATATGACCCAAATGGCACTTGTGAAATATCAAGCTTGATAGCAATTTCTTTTGAATGATCTACTGTTTGCCCTTATTCATCAAACTTTCTCTGTTGTTGTCACTAGTCATCTACTTTGTTCTTGATCACACAAGTCAGTTCTTCCTAGTTACTTATCTTTATTTTTTTATTTTTTGGCCCAGTGACATACAGTATTCCTGTTTACCACCATAAATAACCAGCATTTGGTGATCAATTTCAATTTCAATTAAAGGGAATACTTCATTAGTAAAAAGTTTAAACACAGTGCATTGCTTAAAGCCCACTGACAAACACTCACTACAGGTTTTGCTTTCATGAAGGATAATAACAAAAAAGTTTCTCGCAGCAATTTCCCATCAAATGAAAATGAAGTGAAAGAACATATTTAAAGAACATGTAAGAGTTTCTGATGTGGCAGTACCATTTGTTGGCAATTTATAATACTGGAAGTATTACTTTTTATTCAAGCCTTATAACTGGGGAATGAAAGTCAAAAGAAATGGAATGAGGCAAAATTGTTTTTCATATATTAACTTCACCTAATCAGCCAGTTTGTGTCTTCACTTAAAAGTAGTTTACTAAGACGTTTACTGACTGATAACAAACATATAATCGATTAGTATGAATGTTATCATTTCCATGACCCTTTTATGCTACATATTGACTCCTAGCCTTTTTATTTCACAAATGTAGTAAAACGTGATATGTGTACAGAATGGGACAGTTCCACTTGGATAAAGTAATCCTGAAGAAACTTGGGAGTCAAGACAAGTTAAAATCAGCATTATTAATTGTTCATGGAAAGCTACTGGTAAGCAATGCAGCATCTGCAACATAAATGTTATATGACTGTAGTGGGTCTTGCCTACTAACATTTTTTACTGAGTACAGTTTCTAAGAACTCTTCAAAGGCAGCCCTGTGTGAAACACATCTTAGTAGTAGAGATTACCATTACCAAATGTTGCAGGCATTTCTAGCTAAAAAAACTCAAGCAACAAAAAATAAAAAAATGCTTTTGTCTAAAATTCTGATAAGCCAATGCCAAAATTATTCTAGCCAGTGCCCCAACCCATATTAAAATTGCCTCATTATTGCCATGATAATAGCTGAAAACATCTAAGTCCAGTTTAAACACCTGGCTCACTATATAAGTAATCATAATAATGACCTGGTTCAATCAAAACTTTAGCGTTATCCCAACAGGAAATATACATTATAACAACAAGCTGATCGAAGTGGTGGTGTCTTCTCTGAATTGCTATGCTTATTTTCTAGATAAGTTTTAAGAAGTTGAATCCTTCAAAATATTGTTGCAAGCCATAGCACTTGACATGGTGACCTGGAACTAAAAGGGTCTTGAACTCTGATCTGTTAAACACCAATGAAACAGAACTGCCCCGGGCTCTCAAACATAAACCAAGAATAGAGCACAGGGAAGCAGCAATTGTGCAGAGAAAGAATAATGTGTGCATTTCTCTTATTTCTGACTTATGCTACTTAGCTGAGTTGTGGGATGGGAGGTGATATGGTTCATGGCGAAGCCATTCAGCCTAAAGTGTAATTTATAGCATTAAGTCAAGTCACTCTAAGACTTCACTCACAGTCCTTTAATAATTTATATTTCTCCAGCAAACTACAATTAGGAAGGGAGCAAGGTAATGAGGAGTCCAAATGATGCTTGTATAACAGAGAACTCAAATAATGCAAATACTTACTGCATGGCTACAACAATTTGTCCATTGTATTTTTACTGATTTGAATGAATTGTGTCTTGATATGTATAAAACATATGCCCAGGGAAAATGTAAATACCAATGAATCTGCTAGAGTGGAGTTGTGCGTTATTAACATGGTTGGTCAATCATTCACGTAGATATTTAGACTGGATTTACAGCCTTAAGCAAAAATGTTCATTTATCCACCTACTGAGTCCTTTCCAATGCATGTGTTAAAACTGTCATTTGATGGCATTACAGGTAGTCCTTGACTTATGATCAGTCGCTTAACAAAGGTTTGAAGTAATGACTGCCTCAAAAAGAGTGTTTTACAGCTTATAAAGCACTTCTGACTACAATGGCTAGTGTTACAATCCCTTTCTATGCTTCTCTGACTCTGTTAATTATCAACTCTTATCCTATCCCATCCCATCCCATCCCCCAATCTCAAGTCTGGCTTGACCTAAGATCAATCCATCTATTTATGATCCCTCAGGTTCCTCATGCCCTTTTGAAATCTAAACATGAAAGAAAAGATCATACAGCAGCCTTTTCTTTAGAGAGAGATCAGTAGGATAAATAGCTTCCAAATCAGGAATCAGTTGAATGAACTGAAAAACTAAATAGGAAAGGGGAATGCCCTTTGGTTAACACAGTGGATCCCATTTTATTATTCTGGTCACCAGGAGGACATGGCTCATCCTTTCAATGGTCTGTTTCAGTTTACTAAGCCTTCTGGCATTCCCTCCTATCTTCAGGGCTGCCTGACCCAGATAACCTATTAGATGCTGATAAGTCACACAAATAGGGATTTGGCAACAATATTTATCCATGCATAATGGAGCACAGAGTTATAAATCAAGCATGTGTAGTAGTACATCTCTTAATTAAATCTGAAACCTCTACTAGCCCTTCTTAAAAGCTCCTTATCTATTGTATTAAATTTATACTGATTTCCATTAAAAAGCTATCTACTATCTACCAAAATCTAAAGGGGAAAATAGCATCAACTTATATATGATGGCAGTTGTAATTTCAAAGCCATCACTGACAATGATGCTCAGAAACAATTTGGAAGAGACTTGAGAACCTTTTACGGATGATCCATAGGTATCATTAATAATAAGAGGACTAAATCGCTTTCAAGTTGGAAACATTTGCTATGAAATCTTTTGATTCTCATACATCTAATCTTCCTGTAAGTGACGATAAAAAAAAATCTACAGTTGTGCTTATTTATTAGGGAGTTGAAGATTAATATTTAAAGTAATTATAGGAAGACATCCATGTTAATCTAAGGAAGGTAGAAGAATTTAGTAGCACTTTTTCAGATGACCAAATGTTATTTAAAAGGAATATGCTGACACTGTAAACTGCTCAGAGAGTGCTGTGAAGCATTATGGGGTGTATATAAGTCTAAGAGCTATCACTATTGCTGCTTCTAACCTGTTTCACATATAAACTGTCTGCACAACTATATTATTTTGTTCTCCTTTGCCCTTTCCAACCTCATCTCAATTTAAATCTTACACCAGTTTAGCCACTCTTAATTTTGCTGATAAAATGAGCTGTAACTTATGAAAGCTTATGCCTTTTAATCCACTTTATTTAACACATTTGGTATTTAAAGTGCAACCAGGCTCCTTCTGACATTTGTAAGACGTGGGTTGGCCAATATTATCACAGATGGTGAAGGGATTATAGATGTGCTGGCATACAACAGTACCTGAGGAAGATTGAGCAATATTTGCCATTTATTTTGCATGAAGGAAAGGGAACATGCTGCAAGCTCATGGTCTAACATAATGATTTTTTTCTCATTTCTAAATTATCCTAAGCATAATCTGCTAGGATGTCTGAATCATACAGAAAAAAACATTGCTAATTTCCAAATTACAAGTTACAAATCTACCAAACTACAGTTTTAAATTGGAGGTCAGAACAAATCATAGTCTGCCTGATTTGATTTTACTAAAGTTAAGGAACTCCAGAAAAAATGTATATGTTTGAAGAAAGAGAGGGCACATTCCTGATTCTTTAAATAATATTTTGGAATATTCTCTAAGCTGAGCCTCAGTGGTGTTAATTATAACTTAACTCTAAATATCTTACAACAGTGTATATTTTTTAGCTTCTTAAAATATTTTTTTCCGTATTTACAGATTTTTCACTAAGTGCCATCAATTTTTATGAAAACAAAATAAACAAAGCAAAACACTCTGCAAGTTCCCAGGCTTCCATTTGCACAATAAAAACAATGTCCAAATTTCAGTCATGCTAGTTTTTACAGGTTTATAATTGCACTTTATTGCTGACTATTGCTGACTTTTACAGTTTAATTTACGTTTTCAACATAACGCATCTATCCCTTGTTTTTAGTTATGTCTAGTTATATTAACGAGGAAGGCTTCATCCTAAAGAGTGGAAATAGGAAAGTGTAATAAAAAGTAACATCACACTCAGATCCTGCAAGGAATGGCTGAAGATAGTGTGGAAATGATGACAGCTTGCGGCATATAGCATATGTGCATTCTACACTTGCTCATGCACATGCACAAACATACATTTTACTTGATCACACTTTATTCTGGAAATTTTTAGCATTCTGCTTGAATTGTTAGACAGAAGCTGGCCCAATATTTGGAATAATGCCATGATAAAAAATACCTCTATCACAGTTTTCCTCTCTCCAACCATAGAAAGATAGGGGAAATGGACTCTATCCAAGAGGATGGTTTTGTGGTGACAGAAAAATAGCCAAAACTAAGATAATTAAGCCTCTAACATGACCATCCAGGGCTTTTTTTCAGCCGGAACGCGGCGGAACGGCGTTCCGGCACCTTTTTCCGGGCCGGCCGCACCGGAAATAGCCCCTCCCACACCGGAAATAGCCCCTCCCAAATTTTACTTGCATTCCTGTTCTCTAAAGGGGCGGTCCTAGGGTTTGATGAGGGCGTGGCCAGGTTTGAGTTCCGCCACCTTTTCTCCGNCTAATTTCCAAATTACAAGTTACAAATCTACCAAACTACAGTTTTAAATTGGAGGTCAGAACAAATCATAGTCTGCCTGATTTGATTTTACTAAAGTTAAGGAACTCCAGAAAAAATGTATATGTTTGAAGAAAGAGAGGGCACATTCCTGATTCTTTAAATAATATTTTGGAATATTCTCTAAGCTGAGCCTCAGTGGCGTTAATTATAACTTAACTCTAAATATCTTACAACAGTGTATATTTTTTAGCTTGTTAAAATATTTTTTTCCGTATTTACAGATTTTTCACTAAGTGCCATCAATTTTTATGAAAACAAAATAAACAAAGCAAAACACTCTGCAAGTTCCCAGGCTTCCATTTGCACAATAAAAACAATGTCCAAATTTCAGTCATGCTAGTTTTTACAGGTTTATAATTGCACTTTATTGCTGACTATTGCTGACTTTTACAGTTTAATTTACGTTTTCAACATAACGCATCTATCCCTTGTTTTTAGTTATGTCTAGTTATATTAACGAGGAAGGCTTCATCCTAAAGAGTGGAAATAGGAAAGTGTAATAAAAAGTAACATCACACTCAGATCCTGCAAGGAATGGCTGAAGATAGTGTGGAAATGATGACAGCTTGCGGCATATAGCATATGTGCATTCTACACCTGCTCATGCACATGCACAAACATACATTTTACTTGATCACACTTTATTCTGGAAATTTTTAGCATTCTGCTTGAATTGTTAGACAGAAGCTGGCCCAATATTTGGAATAATGCCATGATAAAAAATACCTCTATCACAGTTTTCCTCTCTCCAACCATAGAAAGATAGGGGAAATGGACTCTATCCAAGAGGATGGTTTTGTGGTGACAGAAAAATAGCCAAAACTAAGATAATTAAGCCTCTAACATGACCATCCAATGTGTAATGAAGATATGCAACTTGTCAGATATTTTTATCTGTAGCACATATTGACTTATAGGCTTATTTTCAAATCAAAAGCATACACAGTGAAGCAAAAAGACCTGAAAGTTACAGCAAGACACAAAGGCACCAATACCAGAATTAAAGTGCTCCAGGCTGCTGAATCTTTGCATAAAGCGCCCTCTAGCTGAATAAAGATGAAAGTAAACAGGCAGCCTGTGCTACAGTAGGACTGCCGTTTCTACATCTCTCCTACTGAAGTTTGCCCTAGTTGCAGAATGAAAAAAGGGAACCGAACTCACCCTTAAGACACCATATAAAACAATCTGAGAAACAATGCCCCACATCTGGAAATTAACTTCTGTACAGGGGAAGTCTTCCTGATTCTCACGAGGTATGACACTACACATCTTTGTGTATCACAGAAATAAACCAGTTTAGTTTATTATCTTACATTTTAATGTAAAGAAAAGCTGTATAACCACATACATTCCCCTAGGGCATATTACTGAAAGGGAAGAGTCAACATTTTTAGAAATCTTTTGAGGAGCCAGAGAAGGATTAGGGCAAAATAAACACATTAAGCTTGGTAGAAGCTTAAGATGACAATTTCATGTCTGAAAAATCTCCAGCCCTCCCATCCCAAGCCTGGTTAATTTTTCCTCTTTGAAAAAAATCTCACCAACATCCCCCTTCCAACCCACCTCCCCCCCCAGCTGAAAGATGAGTTTTGAGCATATGAATTAAAAATACACAAAAGACAAACAGTCCCGATTATCCCCGGAAATGGTACATATCCACACTCAAAAGAAATATGTCGACAATAATCCTATAAAACCCCACAGAAGAATTAGTCTGAAAATGTTTGTTTCAGATGGATAATGCTAATTTAATTGAACCACTCCCATTTTTCCTGTAATCATAAGGTAAAATTGGATTGTACTATGCAAAAGTGAAAAAGAATGTGCAACGCTATTTTTTAAAATAAGTCTTATTTCAACAATTGACATGCATGAATAATAGTAAATACATAAATGTTTTTGAGTTGTAATGAAGAACCAGCTATTTCTGCAAATACTGAGCAGAAATTAATATTGTGATGATCCGTGTGCTCCGGAATTCACTGTGGAGAATCTAGCATTTCTCTCGCAAATGGTGGAATCAACTAACTAACAATCACAATTTATTACAATTGACAGAGGAAGCTGGAGATTGTTGCAATAACTAACTGGAAGTTTTTTTGAAAGTAAGAATTAGGGCTGGTGTGTGCATGCTGCTGCATTTTTAGAATATCAGACTAAAGATGCAAGATGGGTATTTTTTTAAGGAAGAGAATTTTACCACCTTCATCTTCCAAAGAGTGTCCTCAGTTTCTTACTGATCTAAAAAAAAACTAATATTCTCTCTCCTTACAATAGCACTGTAATTTCTTGGTGATAATCTGTTATAAAGTTAATTATATGCCTACTGTTAACTAATTAGTACAGTGACATTTTCACAAAATAATGAACAATTGGGGTTTTTTAAAATAACACTGTATCACATTACCAAGTCTATTTTGACAATATTTAACGAACTTCTAGATTAGAATCACAGCTAAATATTGGTAGCATGCAGATATGTCTCTAAATTAAAAATGGCAATGTTTTCAGAGACAGAGAATTACCATACTGGCATAGAACTTCATTTGTAGTGGCTATTTTTTTCTCTGACCTGACTTCAAATGTTTAGACTCAGGAAACTTCCAAAAGCAGGATCTCAGAGCAAACTTACTTTCTTTCTTTTCTTTCTTTCTTTCTTTCTTTCTTTCTTTCTTTCTTTCTTTCTTTCTTTCTTTCTTTCTTTCTTTCTTTCTTTCTTTCTTTCTTTCTTTCTTTCTTTCTTTCTTCCTTCCTTCCTTCCTTCCTTCCTTTTTCTTTCTTTCTCTTTCTTTTCTTCCTTCCTTCCTTCCTTCTTTTTGTCTCTCTCCCTTCCTTCCTTCCTCCATCCTTACACAAAAGATGAACACAGTGAAGAAATGAAAGACAGATACATACTGAAGATGACATACTCCCCTATAAACCTTATAAATGAGGATCACATGGTAAGAAAACTGCTATTTTTTCCATATTATCTTGTTTTTTTTCTTTCCAATGAAAATGCTCTTGTAGAAGTTCTATTGTCTAGATCTGTGATGGCAAACCTTTTAGAGATTGAGTGCCCAAACTGCAACCCAAAACCCACTTATGCATCGTCGAGTGCTGGCTGGGTGTGGCCCATTGGGTGGGCGTGGCCCATTGGGTGGGCGTCGCTGCGGTGGTAATGGCAGACTAGGTGGGACTAAAAAGTTCAATCAATCAATTCCAACTTTGCAAGATCTTTTTTTTCCCCACGAGAAGTTGAAATTGACTGATTGGACCTTTTTTTTTTTTGCACATGGCGGCGGAGGCCTAAAGCGAAAAGGTTTTATAAAACCCAGCTGAAGGCCTAGGACTGGGGCGATGGTGCGCATGCCCACAGAGAGGGCTCTGAGTTCCGCCTCTGGCACCCGTGCCATAGGTTCGCCACCACTGGTCTAGATATTGCCCATTAATTTGGATTAATGTACCAAAAGTTTGCCCCAATGGCCTAAATAGTCCAGTTAACACTATCATTATGTGTCATGTGTCATGTGTCATCCAGCAATTGTTTCTTGTTTCTCATGCCTCAACATTTTTTATTAAGTCCAGCAAAAATTATAAAATCTGACCAACATTAGCAGAAATAGGGGGAAATAAGTTTCCTTTATATAAATTTCCTGAGTATCCCCCAGCATCATCATAACCCACACTTTTTCTCCCACCTCCAGTAACCCCAATTTGCAGGTTGAGCTGTTCTCTCCCCAATCACAGGCTATTCTTCTGCTTTTGCTTGGACTCTATTTCACTCTACCATGGTCCTTGTAACATGTAATGTAGTTAGATTGCAAATAATAATCTGGAGTTATATTCCTCTTAAGACTATTGCTCAAGAGGAAATAAGAATTCTTGTACAAATGTGATGAAAAATGAGTATTATTACTGGAATAAGTCAAAAAGATTTTGCACGTAAATAGCTAAACTGAATTTCTGCTTTATTTCTTGGCAGTGGCCATGCCTCTATGCTGACAGAGCCAAAATTCTATCTTTACAAAACTGAATCTTGAGCAATATTTAAAGGTTCATCTAAGAGGCAAACTTTCAGAAAAAGATCAGTTTCTGCTTGAGCATCTGCTATTTGGAGTCAGCTTCACTGAGCCACGTCATAATTCACAATACTCAACTGCCTCAACTGCCTTGCAGGACTTCAAGATGGAAACGCTCTAAACCACGGGTGTCAAACTCGCCGCGTAATGTGACGTGTCACGACGTATCGCCACTTTTTTTGCACTGCCAGAGCACTGCCTCTGCATGATGTAACCGGCTCGTGGGCCGACAGTTTGACACTCCTACTCTATAAACTGTCAGAGGGTAAGGTAGCTTGCCAAATGTAAACAATATTTTCTTTTCTGGTTATGGAAGGATATGTGGAAGAAAATAATAAAGACAATTGCTAAAAGAATGGTATGGGACAAAAGATTTACAACAAGTCTGAATAATGAAGTTTAATAATAATTTTTCAATATATTATTTTCTGTTTCAGCTTTCAAATGGTTCATACAGGTTTGCTTTTTTCTCCAACAGTAGAATAATGAATAATTCAAGTCAGCTGCAATCGAGAGTTAGCACACTGCCAATAGTATCTATACTGTGATAAATCTACAAGCTGTCCAGCTTCAAAGTTTCTACATTTTATTAATCATTATGCTTCTTGAATGTCTCTAATTTCACAGGCAGCATTTAGTATACAGCAAAGAGCAATTCTTGCTTGCTCAAATCTGTTCTGCCAACCCCCAAAGGGCACCTTGACCCTGTATAACATGGCATCATGGAAAAAGTATACATTTTGTTCTCTCGGAGATAGCATATGAAGCTGTCAGTCACAGGGGCAGAGTGGAAGAAAAATATGCCTGTGGGAAATATGCCTAGTTATAACACAGACGAACAAAGAGGCAAATGTATTATATTGATTTCCTTGGGCAAAATATATAGTATTGATTTTCTGAAAACCAAATTCCATGTTTTTGTATGGAATCAAAAAAAAATATGGCTTGTGAAGAAAGTGCAATTGGAATTTAAGAAGGACTGAAAACAAGTCAGTCTTGAACTATTTTTCCATATTATCTTCTAGTTCTTTTTATATACATTAAGATAAAAACATCAAGGGCAGATTCCTCAATAATCTATCCAACCATCATGGCCAGATAAAATAAAGCATGACTGAAAATTTCTTCCTGAAGAAATTTAATATCATGCTTTACTACTACTACTGGTTTTTTCAGTTACGGTACTTTCTTTTAGTGAAATCTGCATGGCTATTTGTGTCTTCAAGCTGCAAAAAGTATAAATCATTATAATTAAAACCTTATTAAAAACAGTAACTTTACACTGTAACATTTACTGTTCTCATGTCTTCACAACATTGCATTATAACAATGTCAAAATTAAACATATTAACATGAAGATAAACTCTTCTTTACGACATGACTATTAGAACTGCTAGTATTGTTAATTACATTTTGGGACCTATTTTATATAACAAAAATACATTATTTTTTATTTGGGTGATATTCTTACAATCCATGCTTTTCATAGCAACTAATACTACAGAGTGATGTGTGAAAATAAATTGAATCTTCTACATTCCCAAATGTAGTTTGGGCACTGAAGGCATATAAATGCTGGCTATGCTGCAGTTATCGTGGCAACTTAACCCCAGCAAATGGGAGAAAAATATCTGGCATCTCTTGCTGAACCAATTCATTATTCTTACTGTAAATAAAACTGCACATGAAACAGTGCTAGTCTTTCTTTAGCTCCTAATACCAATACAGAGCTCTGCTCTTTTTATAGCCATCTACCAATGCCATTCAAATGTCCTATGTAGTATCAGTACACTGAAGGAATGTTGGTTGTCATCCAAAAGAAATGTATCCATTTATTTTTAAGAACTAGGAAGAAGAATTATATAGGATATACTCGCTGGGGGCATTCAATTCTTTATTTTTCTCCTGGTATCATAAATCAGTGTAATCTTTTTTTCATTTTTTAAAAAGTTGTCCATTGACTCAAACGATCCAGTCAATGAGAATATATCCAAAGAGTAAATTTGCTTAATATGGAATTAAGATTGGGATTGTACATTAGTTTTATTTTCTTAAATGTAATATATTAATACATATGATACTTTCAAATATCAACCTGTTGGTATACCGTGCCCTTTTAAGGATAATGTATCTTCTTTCAACACCAAGTCCGTGTATCATTTTTTCCCCTGCTATTCGACAGCACTTGAAGAAATGCAAATATATTTCTAGTACGAAACACAGAACTTCTATCATTTTTGCTCTGAAAAATCCACAAGTAACACCCCCTCCCATTTTCATTTAATTTGCCTAGTGTTTTCAGGAGGCTCTTTTGCAGTTTCTAAACTGAACTAAAATTCGCAGCATTCTTAGTAGGCATGGCTGTTCTGGCTAGGAATGAGTAGAGATGAAATCCAAGACATCTGGAGGATAACACATTGGGGAAGATGTAGCAGCCGAAATCCAGTTCTGCTGAATCCAAGAAAAATTCTGATTTATTTACATGGCTGGATCTTCTATTGCTTTTGAGATAGAAAGGAATCCCAGGAGACTGACAATATATTTTTGGTGTTTCACAGCCTTCTTCCTTGATGTATGTTACGGTCAGGTGCCAAGGTTGACTGAGAGAAACAGTGCAATAAAGAGCCTGGGAGAAGAAGCAGCGGCACTTCTGTCATCCTTTCACTGGTTGATGTCTACCTATCTTTAGATACTTTACTAACCAAAGCCAGATTTTTTTCCCCCCAGAGATTTATCCTATTTCCTGGATAAATACCGATACGAAGGTTTTCAAATTATCAACAGTTCTAGTCAGTGGGTTTTTTTGTAAGAAAAAAGGTGCTGGAACTCACATCTTGTTTATCTTTTATTTAAAAAATTATATATTCAGTCCTTAACATAAATTTACCTTTTGCACTTAGTCAATCACTGTACACACACCCACACACATCAGTTGTGTAACGAAACATAATGGTCACTGTCCGCAGTAAGCAATCAGCGTGTGACCACATGACCACTCACAAGCCGAGCAGTGCCACAAGCCGAGCAGCGCCATCACAACCAGTGCGGACGAAGTACGCATGTATCGGACTCGACACAAAGCAGCCTGCATGCACCATTTTAATGGCCTGCATGTTTCCTTTTGCCTGTGCATCAAAAACAAAAACAAAAACCAACCAACCCAAAAAACATTAAAACATTTTAAAAAATAAAAAAAATCTTTGCCTGCTTTTCTCCCTTCCTGTCATAAGTGCTCCACATGTTACGTTTAAGTGGCAGCAACTCCCTTTTACCAAATATGCATGCATGTTTCTCACACAAATAAAAAATCTAAATCAGAAGGGAAGCAGCAACCAGCCTATTTACCCTGATTCACTCCACCAGTTAAAGAACACCCACTTGCCCTTTTGGGATAACTCCAACTATCCTTCAAACTGCAAAGAGTCGACAATATCTTGCCTATAAAAGACCCTGCCCAACGTGAGCAGCAGTTGCTCTTTAGAAGATTATTCATTTAATTGCTTCATGGTAATCTCCCAAGAAATTGGATTCAGCTGTTCTACAATCTACAAGGGGAAAATAATGAATGTTGCTGAGTTGGGGAAATGAAATGGAGAGCATTAAACCATTATGGAATTTGTCAAAAAAACAAAAACAAAACAAAACAAAAACAAAAAACCAACCACTTTTCCCAATCTCTGAATTGGAGCTTCAAAATTAAGTCTGATATCCTTTTAACTCTCCTCTTTTGCTTAATTTATAAACAGAACTGATTTAATCCTAAGACTCTGATTTTAATTTTTTTTAATGTAGGCAAAAGTACAGAAAGAAGAAATAAAGTTACAATTAAAACTTAAAAAACCTTAAAGGGTCCTAAAGACCACAGCTTAAAATGCACCAGCATCTTTTTAGGGATTAGCCTGGAAAATAGAATGGTGGCATTCTTCTATTTATTAGGGAAGCAGAATTTCTTTCTGATGTTTTCAAAACTGAGAAATCAAGATTTTGGGTTTTTTTTATATCCCGGCAACATGAAACATGTCCTTAGTTCTGGGTTGCTTCTCTCCTTGATTAGTTTCCACCCATTGCTCCTTGTCCTGCCCTTCAGGTGCCTTGGAGAATAGCTTGACTCCCTCTTCTATGTGGCAGCCCCTGAGATATTGGAACACTGCTATCATGTCCCCCCCTCGTCCTTCTGTTCGTTAAACTAGACATTAATAGAATTATGAGATAAAGGTCTATTTCTGATTGTAGATTGTCTGTGAACCAACTGCTGGTCAATCAAGGTCCTGACTTGAGTTTAAAATGTCTCTGTGGGTCTCTACTGCTCCTGTGGATGGGCAGGACCTTCTACTGTTAAGACTTTGCCGTTTTGAAATTGACAAGCTCCCTTAAATTTGTCCTATCTAGTGAGTTGACATAAGTTGGTCTACTGATAAATAACTAGTCAATTTCAACTTTAAATTTCTACTAGGCGGAATCTAATAAGCAGCAATAGTATCTGTTCACTTATCTGACCACGCTCCATTCAATATTCAATATTAAATATTCAACTTAAGATACAGGCCAGAAAAGTCGCAGAGGGGAAACTAAGAGTTACATTTGCAGAAACAAACTGCCAGGTTCCATTTCAGGTGGTTTTTACACTGAAATCCAAACGATTGATATGTAAAACGGCTGCTTTTAGGAAAGACCAAACAACAAAGTTCAAAGTTACAACAGCACTGAAAAGGTGACTTATAACCATTTTTCACACTTATGACCGTTGCAGCATTCCCAAGGTCACGTGATCAAAATTCAGAAGCTTGGCAACTGATTCATATTTATGACAGTTGCATATGACAGGGTCATACAACCCTGTCTTACAACCTTCTGACAAGCAGAGTCAATGGGCAAGCCAGATTTACTTAACAATTGTATTACTAACTTAACAATTGTGATGATTCATTTAAAAACTGTGGCAAGAAAGGTAATAAAATGGGGCAAAACTCACTAAACAAAATGTTTCACTTAGCAACATAAATTTTAGGCTCAATTGTGGTCATAAGTCCAGGACTACTTGTATATGACTTGAATATATGACACTTCTCTTTTTCTCTCCACCTCCATTCCATTTAAAAAAATAGTTTTGGCTTATCTTCTTGTCTAATGTAGAATTCTGGAATATTCAAAAACTCATCCTATTTTCTGACCTTGAGTTGGTCTTGCTATATAATATGGATTCCATAAAGAAAAATGTACTGCAACTAAATGCTGCAGAAGCCATTCTGGTGGCAGGCAATGATTCTGAATAGCAGCAACTATCCTCCACTGTCCATTTAACCTATCAATGCCCTTATTCTACACAATAACTTTCACATATTATAAAGAATTGGGATGATTCACAAATAAAATGAGCACCACTAATTATAGGCAGATACTGATTTAGCACTAAACTACAGTACAAAGGATATGGAATTAATGAACCTTGATGACTGATTGTATGGCACCTGGATGTTCTAACACTAAATTGTTGCAACCTATTCAGAGGAAGAAAAAAATCTATTCCAACAATTACAAGAACTACTGCTATTACTACTATACTTTGTTATAGTAATAACTAGGTTCTTAGTTAAAAGGAGAAAGAAAGAAAATTGTGAATTAACTCAAGTTGCAGCTTTAATAGATTTGCAAAGCTCCAAACTGAGAAAGCTAGAGCAGGCCCTGTCAGATCTTTTTGGATGACCAAACTGGCTGTCGATTCCAATTCACAGAAACCGTTTATTCAGTAGTTCTTCAAATTGCAAATTATAGGCAACACTCCTGTCTCCATCATCGTGTTATTCTTCTTTTCCAGGAAACTATGTAATGTGTGGGTTGATGTCATAAATACTGGTTGAAACTTTGAGGAGATATGAGTACATTTGCCCTGAATTTTTCTCTGAGCCCACAAACCACTAGCTTTTTTCAATTTATTTGTAACATTACAAAATTATTTTGAAGAGATGCAAAAAAAGCTATGACTGCAGAAAGTCACCTCTTGAGATTTGTATAATGAAAAATAGCAAATATAGAAGAAGGACGTCCATTTTGGTTATAATAAGATGATTAATCTGCTGACAAACCTAAAGAAAATGATTGTGGACAAGCAATACTGTTTTCAGTATTATATCACCCAATAGAAACCACCTGGATGAAAGCAGCCAGACAAAGTTTTGTGAAAACCTCAAAATAAGGCAAAAATATTTTAGGTAACTAAGCTTTGGAAATCTTTTAACAGCAATTCATGGCCTACCATCAGCTGCAATCATAGTTGCCTCCCTTAACTGACAAAAGG
The DNA here is from genome assembly GCF_001527695.2 of Protobothrops mucrosquamatus. NCBI lineage: Eukaryota > Metazoa > Chordata > Lepidosauria > Squamata > Viperidae > Protobothrops > Protobothrops mucrosquamatus. The sequence continues at coordinate 376,192 of NW_015386742.1, read as the reverse complement.
AAAAGTTTTAAATTTACCTAGAGAAAAATAAAGAAAGATTAGACCCATTTGGCTCCTGATGTTTTAAAAAAGTCTATTTACATTATATAATTCTTTCTGTATGAAAACAGTATGAAAAATTTCATCACAGAGTATTCTGCGAGCCATTCTGATCTTTCAGAAGTGATCCAACCTTGAAATAGGCCATTCCATTTATTATGGAACCTCCCCAAATAATGTGACTTTAAAACTGACTACTTCAAGATCAGAAGACCCCGTGACATTCACTGGATGTGTTGCAGTATAGCTCTCATTGGTTAGTAACATCTAGAACAGAGAAACTGAGGATGCACTAGATATTATAATGAAAATAACAACATCTTTAGTGCTAGGACCAAAAAATGGGAAAAAAGGAAAAAAGAGAGAGAGAATTCTTTGCTGTGATTTGTTGCATAAAAGACATCCACACACCCATATAGTGCACTTGTTGCATTTCTAATTCTATGTAAATTCAGATAAATCTGTACAATGGATTTGTAAAAGTTGCAGGAAAATACAACCAAATGATCAAGTCTTGGTCTTCTTAACTCAGCAGTACTGGATCTCCTTTGACACATGCTAGCTCATGCTTTACTTCATTTTATTTTTTTAAAATCTTTTTTATAGGCAATGATTGGGAAGCTAGATTTCAGAACCTTGAATATAATGAAAAGTATTTTGTACTTGGGCTTTTCCCCAGGCCCGTTTAAGTAACCTTTGAAAGTATGTGGATAGTTCACGTTTTGTCACTCAGAGAATGAGCTAGTTGTCAGAGTTATAGGATACAGTTGGGTGACATGGACCCTTGATTAAGGAGGACATTTAATACTTCTGCTATAACAACTAATCAGACATTCAATACTTGTGAAGTGACTTCAAAGGTTCTGGAACCTTTTCTATGGAAGATATGGGTTAAGGATTATACTCACAGCTACACCATGACTCAGAAGATAGGTAATAGCACAAAAATACTTTCATCCAAAAGACTTGGCGTTGGATTTATGTAGGCTAACTGAAATACCAGCTGAAATTTGTTTACTAATATGGAAAAGAGGAAACTTAATCTAGCTCCCTGTTAAGTAGTGTCTATTTGAAATCAAGAGGGTATGAGACATTAAAATTACTGTAACTGGAATAAAATTAGTTGTCTTATATAAACCATTTTTAGACATTTGCACCTGCATTCTTCAGCCATAATCAAAAACAGAACCTCAGCTTATCTTTCAAAGTGAGCCATTCCCAGAAGGTTATTTCTTTACATATCCAGCAGACTATATTATTTGCATGTTTTATAGGATTCTATAAAGCATTAAAAAGGGAGCTTCCTAGGTATATTGACATGAACAGAACAATCCTCTGGGATGATTTAAAATAGCCATCTTTTCCACAAGGCTCAGCATTGTAATTTGGTATTTTTCTCTGGCTGCCCATATGTACATGAGCATACACAGTCTCTGGCAGTCCCAGCAAAAGTCTGTGTGGGAATTTTCCAATGTGGAAGTAACCATGTCAATTTTCATGGAGATATAGTTGTTTAATGCTTCAAGGAAATTTGCTTGAGCAAAACACTTTGCAAAGTATCACTTTTCCATGTTTTAACTGGCCCTAATGTTTATAACAAAGCTGAGACCACAGGCAATCAGGAAACTGTTAATGATCAAATAAACAAAGACAGCAGCTTTGAAGTTAAATACTGAATGGGCTTAACATACTAAATGTTCTCTTTTCGGGATGGTAAATAGCAACATGTCATTTAAAAAACCCAACATTTTTTCCACATATCAATCTATAAGAAATGTATTTTTGGAATGACAACTGCAATATCGATAGTAAATCTCCTTCAAATCAAGCTTGCTTCCTTGTGATTTCATAGACAAATCTGTGCATGTGTCTTGGCTGCAATATATAACTGGTTTATCACTGCTATTATTTTTAAAAATATATCCAATCAATTTCTGGAAAGTTATATTTTATGATATAAAGATTTTGCATTAAAATAACCTATAATATCATTTATTCTCTGGGAACTGGGAAACCACACAATGCGTAAAATTGTACAAGAAACTTTGACACTAGTTATTTGGCACTACATACTGCACCCTGCAAAGTTATGTTAGCCTATTACTGAGTTCCTAATTGAGCAAAGAGATATAACTTTAAAAAAATTGAACAATTCTGGCCTTGTTTTGGGAAAGCTAAGAGACAACAACTAGTGCTCCTGATGCACAAGCCACCATCGATTTATACGCAAATAAATCTAACGTTTGGAATAAAGTTGGTATTATAGCACACAGAAATGCTAAATCACTTGAGTGGGGGGGAAAAGAAGACAAGTTTAAAAAATGGATAGGCTCATCATGTGAATTTTCAAAGTGGGTAAAGATGTAAGAGGATTTGAACAAAAATTGTTCCATTAAAAGATCATCTTTACTTCTTGGAAGCCCTTCAATCTGGAGGCCAGTGGGTCACTGTTTGCTATTTGACCTCTTGGTGTCGGTGGCTTCTCTTGAAGTAATGGTATGTGAAAAACAGCATTTTTTTAAAAAAGAAGCCTGTTAACTTCTATATTCTTCAAAGCTCTGTTCCAATGAGACATATTTAGAATATTTGTCCATAGTTCTAGTCCACTACCTAAAGAAGGGATTAAAACAAAACTGGAAAAAAGAAAAAGAGCAAAAAAACAAAAATGGCAGAGATCAAGTGAGCAAACAATTAAGGCTGTAATTCAACAGTGCCTAGGGGAAAGGCCAGGGAGGAAAGCCTGCTCAGATAAAGGGAATTTTTTTTTACAAATTTCCTCAATGACTGTATACAAGTCCACAGTGGCTACTCTTCCAAACATGCTAAACCTCTTATTTTTTCTACAGTGTTGATGTACTCAATTTAGAAATGATCCTTGAGAAATATATCTACATAAGAGAAATGCAATTTCTTGCATCCTTCAACCAAATTTATTTATCTGTGCATATTTAAACTGGGCAAAAATTCTCTGCTGGCATTTGGCTTCTTGGAGAGATCTGTCTGAAAAAAACATTGGTCTATACCCAAATATATAAAAACGATAAAGGAAACCTTCTGGGGAAAAACTGTACTGCAAACAGATCACAACCTTAAAAGAAAAGGTTTTAAAGTTAAGATTTTCAGAAACATTGCATTGCTCTTTGAGAAACAGGTTTCTTGGGCCAGCACTATCAAGAAACAATCAAACCCAATTGCTTTCAATAAAGTATAGTTCTGTGAATCTGCAGTTATTTCTGTGAATGACAGCATAACAGAGGAAAATGGTTTATGATGAGGTACTGCTTGATTCTGTGATAACATAAAGAACTAATATGAAAAAAAAATGATAAAGGCCTTTTGCCATTCTTTCTTGAAATGTGAAAAGAAGTAAAGATGTACAAACTGATTTTGGAGACAGTTTATTTCAAGCATATTGCAAGGCTTGCTTGTGCCATGGCTTTTTTAATGGTTCAATCCTGCGTGCAGGATGGCATTTGCAAGAGTAGTAATTTCACTTGAGAGCAAGCTTTAAGGTTTAACCAATGTGGCTTCTTCCATCAATTAGAGAGATGGCAGTAGTCTGCTCCCGCCCTCCTTCCCTATTATTTTTATAAATAACTCAGAGTGGCAAACATACCTAATAATCCATCCTCCTCCTATTTTCCCCACAACATCCCTATGAACTTGGTCTAAGAGAGAATGACTGGCCCCAAATCACTCAGCTGGCTTTCATGACTAAGGTGGGACTAGAACTCATGGTCTCCTGGTTTGTAGGCTAGTGCTTTAACCACTATACCAAACTGGCTTTCTTGCCTCAGGTTGCAAATAAGGGCACCACCAATGGATAAGATAGTTGGATACCTGAAATTCTAATGGGTGGTTAACACACTAATTCAAGAGAGAAAGCATTTCTCTAGTACAGTGTTTCTCAGTCTGGACTTCAACCAGCAGGTTGATTGGGGAAGTCTGGGAGTTGAAGTCCGCATATCTTAAAAGTTGTCAAATTTGAGAAACACTGCTTTAGCGGATGGCAAGAGATGGAATGACACACTCAGTTGTGGTTCCATTGCCAGCTGTGAAACAAAACAGAAAAGAAAACAATTCTGTTGATGTTCTCTTTAAGCCTGTACAATGTAGACCTTACACAAATATAGGTTCTGTGTCCATGTCAAATTTGGCCCATTGTTTTAAGGGCACTTTGAGCTGCGTTTTGCTGGCCTTGTACAACTTTAAACGAAATAACAGCTTCTGGTATATTTCAGACAGTTTGAAAAGAAAGATCTTCATCATATACCACCTTAAATTTATGAATAGAAAGCAATGTGGAAGTGTGCCAATTACATCAAAAACTGGACAAGAGAATTGGCAACCAGAATTATTGGAGCATGAATGAATTTAGTGCACATTCATTATCTGTAATATATCAGTTCCAATAATCTGGGTCTTCTGCAGCTTTTTCAAAGGCAACTACTAAATACTGTGCAGACCTGAACTAGAATAATTGTTATTATATGTACTATTTTCACCAGGTGGATGCAGTTAATGGAAGCACATCTTTCTTAAACTTAAGAAAGTGCTAAAGGAAGTACACAGTCCGCTATCCAAATGTGGCTTCTTCCTAATCAGCTGCAAGATGTTCCAAAGTCAAGCAATGTAAAGATACAATGCATTTTATTTTCCTTCTACCCATTCTTTATATCTTTTCTCTTAAAATGTTAAATATGTTAAATATGATTTTCTAATGAAGATAATTTGCAAGCTCCTTTCCTTCCTACCAGGCTACCTTGTCATGCTTTGCTAGCTGCCTCAAAGCTACAGAACTGAGAAGGCTAAAATGATTAAAAAAAAAAAAAAATCTTAAATCAAAGGTTCAAGATTACTGGTGACTGTGTGGCTTTACAAGAATTCACTCTTAAGTGATCTCTATTCACTTTTTTTTGGGTGAGGGAGGAACATACTTCAGGTTTACAGGTTGATTTTGAGAGTTCTGGGTCAAATCCTCCAACCAATGAAAAAGGGAAAGATCCAAGAATCCTCTTTCTTCCCCCATACTCTTGCAAAAGGATTGAGAATCTAATTTTCACTTATGCTTTCTGACTTTTCAGAGGAAATGATTTTTTTCATCTTTCTTGTCTTTTTAATGTGGTGAACCTATAGTAATGCTCTCTGTGTTTCCCACGACAACCACTCTGTGAGGGGAGTTGGGCTGAGAAGAAAGTCACCTCCCTTTCATGCCTCAGGAAGGACAGAATATCAGTCTCCATGTTTCTAGTCCACTAGCTTAACCATTATAACAGATAAGAAACTTCTGGATAAACAATCCATACAAGAAACTTTATAAAACAGCTCTTTAATTTGAAAATTTTTAAACGTGTTGAATGAAGACTTAAATGATCCAGGGATCTAGGCACCTGTGGTAATCAATGTTAAATGAAGACATTGTTATGATCTCAGGATGTCAAGACCCAAGTACAAAAGCGGAGATTAAATCCAGATGTTGCAATGAATATTTTATCATTTTTTGCTACTATTGCTAGTACTGTTGCTGTCTTCTGGTTTTGCTTGTGCTAATGAAAGATAGCTCAGCACATCTGTTGGGATGCCAGCTTAGGAGAAACTGCTTTGCAAATGGGTGAGGATCTTTTTGCTTTGGAGAGGTATTTCTGACCAAACTTTTGACAGCATTTTTAATGACTACAAATCTCAGCGTATCTATTAGCTTGGCTGACACTTCCAACAATGCATAGTTTTTAAAAAAACTGATGATAGAGAAAATGTGCTGGATAGATAGAGATTTTGTTTTTTTTAATATTAGCCAGTATCCTAAATAAACTTATTCTGCTGAAATCCCATGAGTATGAAGCAGAATGAAAAAAATGAAGCTTTATAAGTGAATTATAATCAGATAATAAAGAAAAGAGGAAATGAGATTGTTACTAATATTAAAAGAATGCTACAAAAGACAATTTTCGTTGTTCTGGATATGCAATCCTAAAGTGGATAATTTTATAGTATTTTAAAAAGGGGCCATAATTTTTTATACGAATATTTTGCAGATTAATTAATCATTTATGGTTCTTTGTGAAACTATGGAGAACATGATGCAAATGCAAAACATAATAAATCACTGTATCACTAAATAATGGAAATACAGAGATACGATGCCATATGTTACATATTAATGTATTATAATTAATTCTCTGTGTAACAAATGCAGGCTTGGCTTTGAACCAAAGCAGCTACCTAGAGGGATTCTCTGTATGGCATCCCATTTAAATATCCTAGAAGCAGATATTTAACAACTTTTATACTTTCATAATGTTTGTATTGAGAAGGGAAGGTGTAGAGATAAAGGGGTGCTGAGCAGAATAGAAAAACCTAAATGGTTTAAAATGCCAGGAAAATGGAATTCATTTAGCTATAGCTACTAGAATGGTTCTATATTTTTAATGGGAACTGAAAAAAAATGGGTGCTTACTGAAACAAGCCAAGCTAAAGACTCTATCAAAGTTTGCAACTGTATTCAGCAGATTTTATTTACTACTTTCCATGACAATCTCTATGCCAGAAATAGTAAGGATATGTTCTATCTTATCTGTTCTCCAGTCTTTACTGCATACAGGAGAAAATAGTAGGAAGATTCATCTTAGATTAATAGTGTTATGTAAATTACATCAAGTCTTCCCCAACACACAAGTATTCTCTCTGTTATTGGACTATTTCACATAATAAAATATTTTGATATGGTCTGCAAAATGTCCATAAAACTCTCCAGGTGAGAAGCAAATTATGAGGTAAAATTTGCCAATACCCCACACATTTTCAAACTGGGTATCTATTACTTTTGGTGATTGATATTAACAAGTAATAACACTGTTTGCATCTGAAATTTTACCTTTAAAAAAAGCTCAATTTGCCAGCAAGATCTGACTGAATCAGAGGCGTAGCGTGGGGGGTGCAGGGGGGGCCGGCCACACCGGGCGCAACATCTGGGGGGGGAGCGCTCGCACTTGCAGCTCTCTGCCCCTGCCTGTGCGAATCCGATCCGAGCCGCCGGGTCGCTGCCCACTGTGGAGGGGGGGGCGCAAATTACTTGCCTTGCCCCGGGTGCTGACAACCCACGCTACGCCACTGGATTGAATGGTATCTCAGCCAATGTTTCCATGAATAACATTGAATAGATATTGATAGCAGCATCAATGTAACCCCAGGGATGGTTTAAAAAAAAAAGACTCAATGTGTAATATAACACCACATTTTAAATACTGAAGGAATGACATACAGAAAAAGGTCAGGATCTTCTCCCTATTATCTCAGAATGCAGGATCTGGAATAATGTACATAGGAATGTCACCATTAAAGTGTTGAGAAAAATGTCTTCACAATTAAAATAGATGGAAAATGGAACGGATTACCTAGAAAGAAGTGGGCTTGTCTTCATGGAATAAATTCAAGCAAAGATTGGAGAGCCTGTTAGATTTCAGCATTGAGCAGATGGTTGGACTTGATAATCTAAATAACCTCTTCTAACTGTATAACTTTAGGAAAAACACCAGAGGTTTTAAGGAGGCTTCTACCATAGGTTGTTATCACCAAAGAGGGAACTCATAATTTATTGTTTTCATTCATATCTGTTCTAAATGAAAGTGATCATCATGTTAGGTTTATACGATGTCTGCCTGAAAAGAGACCACAAATGAATGCTTTGGGTTGCAAACTGTGTACTCACAGCCAAACTGTGTTTGGTGACAATAAAGAGGAATGGTTATGCTTTTTCTGGTACCAAAATTACTGTTGTGCTTTTGAAAGAGCAATATTCCTAAAATTTGGAACTTCTCATATGCCAGACCTGGTGCAATATTAAATACATCATGTCAGGCTTCCAGCTAGTATTAAATCCTTAGATATTCAACTCTTCATTTTTCACTTGGCTTGACTTGACAGAAGATTCTTAGGCAAACTCAGATTATTGTAGACAAGAATGATGCCTTAAACACATCTTTAATATTTTTTTCATAGCAGAGATATAGGCATTTAATAAAAATATCAAGCAGAGGAGCCTTTTCTTGTCATGGATATAAACATAATGAGAAAATCTTCAGTCACATATAGTCTTCACATCTAATGTCAAGACACAGAAATAAAAGCAGAAAAACAGAACCTAACTTAATGTTCTGCTTTGATGATCCCATGGGGTGCAGTGCTTAAAGGACTGAATTGCAACCAGAAATATTCAGGATCAAGTCTCCACATCAGTAAGAGTGCCGAATCATAGGATGATTGGCATATCCGTAGCTGAGGAAACTTCCTCAGTAAGTTCTGAGGAAGGAACTGGAAAAATCCTCCATCAAGGAGAATTAAGACTAATTGGAGATTAAAGTAACAAGGCAGTTGGACCAATAGTTTGAATTGGCATGAAACAGGTTTCTTTATTCTTTTATATTTATCTGAGGAAACATGCATATACACAAAAGGATTCCAACAGAAATGCAAGCATTGCATGAAATAACCCTACAAAACTGACATTGAAATCTTCTTCAGTAGGTCTGACACAGCAAAATTTACCTCCAGGAAAAGCTCACATTAAAAAGATAATCTTCTGTGTCACTAGAGCCATATCTCCTCTCCCACGTCTTTGCTCTGAAAACTAGATTTGCTATAGACACTTCCTGCACTTGCTCTGATCAAAAGGGAGCAATTTCCCATCAGAGAATTGATAAGCAGCCTCAGTCTTAATAATAATCCTGTCCTGTAATTTGATTCATGGTCCCAGAACACAGATTAATCCACTAAGCCTCTCAGTTCTTAGAAATGAGGGAAGAACGTGTTCTTTGTTGGATGGCTTTCCAATGATATTTTGCAAAATTAAAATAATCAGGAGTGCTATGTGTTGGCTTGCTCAAACTGGGCACTCTAGTGTAAGTAGAAGCAGGAGTTATACTAAACATTCTCTCAATGTTGGCTTATTCAAAGGGGCAGCAGAAGAATGGAAAGAAGAAAGCATGTTTATCACTGAATTGGGAAAGCCACCTCGAAAACAAAATAGGTTTGGAAAGGAGGATGAGGGCACTTTTAATCCTGCAAAAGGTTGGAGCAAATTGCACTTCATGATTTTACAACTCCATGCAAGAAGATACGGAAGGTACAGCTGGGATGGAAATTGAATGTGGAGCTTCAGTCTTCTACAGCAACTTTCCTGTTTACAAAAGGTTATCCAGCTACTATTTGTGTATAATTTGGCCCTCAATAGTGCATGTTCACACATACTATAACATATTTTGGAACCATATTTACAATATGTTGAGGTTTTGCTAGGATCAGCTGGACCAGACTGAGTTAGAAAGGGAATTGAAGTTCCCTAGCAGAGCAGACTATCGCATACATTGCATCAACAATCCCCTTAAGAGCCATATTACTTAACCTGACTGGGCTTTATAAAGGTGATTAAAAGCTGGCCAAAGATGACTAAACTGTTCTTTGGTAAAGATATATTATGAAATATCCCCTTTTGCAATGTAGCATTATCTTTGAACTGAGTTGTTTGTTGTCCTTGGCACAGAATTGTGAGTGGTTTCTTCCTTGCTTATTTTATAGAATAGGGCATGTAAATCACTTGGCTGCAATTGGAGCAGTACACAAGCCCACAAAATAAATCAAGCAATAGACAGAGTGAGTGACTGCCATCATGTTTAAAGAATGGTTATTATCACAAGGATGGCAAGGGTATTTTTTCTTCATTTATTGAATTAAAAAACTAAAATAAACAAAAAGAGAATTTAAGAAATGAGGTTCTTGGTGATCTCTGAGTGTAGGGTGTTTTGTTTTTTTTGAGGCTGTTTCATTGCCAGGCTAGGTAGCATCAGCCATGCGTGGGAAAATGAAGTTATCTATGGTGGTAATGAAATGTCTGGAGGAGGAAAAGGAAGCTTACAGAACACCAAGAACCCACAATTCAACTCTGAGCTACAGATATTCTCCACTATTACAAAGAAAGGAGCGTCAGCAGTGACTGATTCAGCAAAGGCAATGGGTTAGCCTAGAGCAGGGGTGTCAAACTGCCGGCCCGTGGGCCGGATGTGTCATGGCGAAACTGCGCCCACCCCATTGCCCGCAATGGAAAAAAAGTCACAATACATGTGACACGTCACTTGATGTTGCAAGTTTGACACCCCTGGCCTAGAGGCAAAGACAGATTTGCTGCACTCCAGAGGATTAAGACTCTGCAATGCCTATATAATAATATGATATTCTTGGCTCATGGACTTCACAAAGAATGGAATAAGAAGGAAGAATACTAATTTCACAATTGGAATATAACCCTTCTGACTCCATCTTGAAGGAGAAATCATTACAACCCAGTTATATTCAACCAGTGGATCTCTTACATGTTACAATATTGCAAAGTCTTTAGAGTAAAAAACATAAACAAACAGACACTGTTATGGATCAGTTTGAATTGCTTGACAGCTAAATCAGGCTGGAACACATTTAGGGACCTGGAAAGCTTAGCCAAGATATTTCTTACTGAAAAATTGATACAATAAGCCATAAGCAATAAGCATGATTATTTTCTCCAATAGGCTTCATCCTTCTGCCATTCATCTCAAGGGGAGGGGGGTTATAATCATGCTTTCACAATAATATATTATTAAGTCTCCTGAAATGTATAAAGCTGACCAAAAAAAGGAGGGGAAGGTCCTCATCTTAATTTTCTCCCATTAATTATTTTACTTATAAATCCTTCAGAAAACCTTATTGTTTCAATTTCTTCCTAATACTGTTTGGAGGGAGTTTTCACCCTCAACTTTTTTCTTCCATTACTTAGCTGAACCATCATCCATCTCACAGGAACTGCCTTATCTATGACACAGGTTCCTTCTCAATCTGAATGCTTTAAACAAAACTCCAAATAAATAAAAAGTAATTGCCATTTATTGCTTTCACCTGTTCTTGCCAGAGACATTTGTATACAGTACATATGCATCTTTGAATGAAAGACTGAAGATTGGCTATCACAATGGAACAAAGCTTTCACAAGTGAGTTTGGGGCTAGAGTCACTAACTGCTTATTGTAACCTGACTTGCTTGCTGTCTGGATAATATATTTGGTATTAAATAATTAGGATTTTTTTTTTGTGCTTGTCTGTTTGCTTAGCAGAAGATTCTGGCTGAGGCTGGGATCTGCAGAGTGCTAAGCTGAGATAAGGGTTTGTTGCTAGGATGAAGAAAGGACTGATATATGGTGACAAAACTGGAGACAATAAAGCTGGAGACAGACATATCGTATTCGCATGACATGTAAAAGAGAACAGAGGCCAAGGAACCGTCTGGGACAGGTCTTAAACCAAAGACCAGCAGAAGCAATTTTACACCAGAAGCCTTTGAGGGCTGTCAAGGGAATGCATTTGGAAGAACCAGAGAACCTTCCTGTGACTTGTGCATAGTGCATTCATGAGCATGTCTGAATTTCATGACGGTAATAGTATAGCTGGTCCTTGACTTAAAACCACGATGGAGACAATTTCAGACATAAGTTATTGCAGTCATAAATTAAGGTACCATGTGACTGCAGACAATTTTGTGACCATTTTTATGACAGTCATAAAGTGACTGTTTGTATAGTGAATCATGTGGTCATTAAGAAAACCATTGGGTTGTTAAGCGAATCCAGCATATTCAATCAATATTTTTTGCCAGAAACTGGCAAAAAATGAAAGAAATTGGCAAAAAAGTCACAAATTGTAGTCACATGATTGTGGGATGCTGTAACTGGTCTTAGATGTGACCATGGGGGGGGGGGGTGGCCGTTGTAACTTCAAGAACAAGTTGCATATAGCTTTTTAAAACTCTGTCATAACTTTGAACAGTTGTTAAGTGATTGACTACAAGTCAACGACTATCTGGAGTAAGTATGAAAGCAATAAAAAATTAGTCCAAGATGTGATGATTCCCTTGGATGATTCCCCAGATACCTCCTTAGATGTCAGCTCGGGGGAGGATGAGCCAATTCCTGGCACATCAGGAATTGGGTTGATTGACTGAACAGCCATCAGTAAGGGATTTGGCTGAGGAGCTGGGGAAAACTTGCACTGGCAGATGGCCAGCGAAGAGGAAGAGGAACTGCCTTCTGCACCTGATCTGAGAACACGTAGGGCAGAGAAAAGGCAGGAGCAGAGAAAGTCAGCCAGACTATTCAAGAGGAGAAAGCCCCACCTGTCTTGATGGGCTGCATTGGAAGCTGGCTATTTATTACAGCAGACAGATGGAGGCGTTGCTGAGAACAACATATTTGTTTCCTAGCTGTGTGTTTTCTGGTTGTCATGATTCCTGCCTCACTCTGGATTGATTGTTTGGAATATAATCGTGACTTGGAAACTTTGGACTTTTCTTGCCTCGTGAACTCTCTTGTGTATGGATTTAAGTTTGCCTGGTGGATTTAAGTTTGTCTGGTGAAGTTATTTCGTTTGAGAAATTTTCAAGTGCTTTGTGGACTATTTGGCCATTGCTCTGTGGACTAACCTTGGTCTGCTTGTGTTTAGACTTAATTGGGACAGTTCTGAGTTTTGGTGAAGGGAATTGCTGGAGAATATTAATAAACTCACTAAACCACAGGTACACGTGTGTATGAGCGAGCGGGGTAGTACACAAGATTAAGGATTCAAAGCTCGGCCTTTTCAGGCCTACCAAATCATACTGGTTCACTTTCTTAAGAAAACAACTTGATAGGAAGAGGAGGTAGATGTATTGCAAGTGGAATATATAGAATCAAGAAAAGTTCTATTTTATACAGGAAACTCATCAGCACATTACGGAATATTATTTTTTGCCCTGTTAAGGTCAACACCAAAGGAGAGAGTGCATTTTGCTTGTTCCCCTTCAGCTTGAATTAAAAGGATGGCCCATATAAAAATTAAAATCAGACATACAGTAATCATGAAAGTAGAACAATATGATTCATTCATCCATGCAAATTTATATACATCTATATTAGAGACACTGCTATTTGAGTCTCTTAAAGACTGGTCTGCATCTGTTGAAAAATCCTGGAGAAACTAGGACCAATTTTTATTTGCCACCTGCCATCTGATCTAGAAGAACTCAGAGGAAGATGTGTGAAAAGTAGACGGCAACTACTGCGTTAGGAGAATAATAAGACACTAATGAAGTAGTCTAAGTAAGACACATATTAATTAACAAGATGTGTTCAGGACAAAACAGATGGCACCTTTTCTATCTCCCATAAAGGAGGCAAAAGGAATATAATTGTAGTAATTGGCACTTGCACTTATGGGGGGTATTTTGTTTTGTATTCCCTTGGGTCCAATGAATAATCTGCAAAGTATATATTTTAGAATGCTGCAGACATAAAAAAGTGAAAGAAGTGTGACATAGTGAAAAGAACAAGTTTAGTTACATAATTTTAATGACTTAAAAGAGTAACCTATTAGCATTTTCCAATGAAAATAATGTAATAAAGCTAAACTTGATTAACCCAAAGGTTATATATAAACAAATTGGTACAAAGCAATGAGAATAAATAATATTTAAAACAGGCTTTTGATTACTACGCTTTGGCTTCTGTTTCTCCAAGGAAGATTCACAAACTAGTTTTTCTTAATAGTTAGTAAATGGGAAAAAGTATTCTTTTTGCTATAAAGTTTCCTTGACTTTCCTTTGCTTATTATAGTTATAATTAAACAATACATTTGCTTTAATATTCATCTCACTTAATACATGCAGAGCTGCTATAAACCAAGATTTGTAGCCAGTTAATACATGCTACTTAAGATGCAAGCTGCTTATTATTAAGTGCAATTTATGATGCTAATGTCATGAGTGAACTCAGCCAAATTTGGCAGGAAAAAAAAAAGTTAAGAACACAGGGAAAATCCTAGGAAAATTGAACTCCTGGTTGCATGATTCATTCTGTTTCACATTAAGGATAAATAGGTTCATCCAGACAAATTAAATGTACCCTAAAACAGGAACCTCACTTAAATTAAAGCTCAGATAAAGGGCATGGGCTAACTAAACCGCTCTGGCTTCTACGTCACCTACAAAATAGAGACCCAAATATTATTTTGCTCTTTTCTTAGTATCCTGAACACCAATTATATGCGTCAATGAAAGCAAAAATCAAGCCTGTTATGTGCCATAGGGCCTCAAGACAGTGAAACCTTTTGTGGGATTGAAAATCATACTTCACCCTTGGAATCAATAAAAGGTGATATTGTGAAAAATAGATGGGGCTTCAGTAAAACTGGTGGGGCTATTACCCCCAATGTAACTCCAAAATCAGAAGATACCTTTGACTTACCCTAGAAACAGCCAGTTCACCCAGACCCCACCTGTCTTCCAGAGTTTATGATGTCATATTTGAGGAAGGAACAGAAATGGCTTCATTTTACAGCTGTAAGTCCTTTGCATGTTCTTTCTAAAGTCCAGTCAACCTTTCTCTATCCACAGAAACATTTGTCAGATTTATAGCTACTGGATATAATAGTGAGGTCACAATATATTTGGATTGTTGCTTTCCATGGTAATTTTACAATGTGATTGTATTTTCAATATACTGTGATTATAGGCTGCATTGACATTAATTTGTCTGGCACATAAAGAGCAGCACCATTTCCTCTGACATATTTGCTATAATCACAAGTAGTTGCATGTTTTGGTATTTTATATCTAGCAGTATCTTTAGAATGTTTTTGCTAAGGACATACATAGGTTGATTGATCTATTTACAATGGATGTCTGAAGATTGAAAATTGAAGGAACCAAGCTAATATTGTATGTTGTTTAGAATGAGACTTTGGATTCTTAAAGACTGACTTCAAGATTTGTAGTTCTACTCATGGGAGGGCAGGTAAACATCCATTCATCTATTCCTGCTCCCTTCTAATTCAGCTCTGAAAGGAGTCTAACAAGTTCAGACAGAGACCAAGCATTAGCATTTTAGGAAACTGAGAGAGAAGCCAGAAAATGATTTATACAAAGCAACTTGTTAATCTTTAAGGTGCCACAAGGCTCTTTGTTTCTCTTGCTGTAGGAGAGTAAGACGTCTACACCTCTGGGCATTAAATTTTATATAATACTTTCCAATTCTATTCTGAATGAGTTGTTTCCCATTCTGATCTTTTAAATAAATAACACAATAGTCTTATCTGATCTTCGGATATGGAAATCCTGTCTTTGTTATCCAGTTATTTGTTATTGGTTTTGTACTAGTATTTCTGGTATCTTAATTCTGTTCCAATATTTTCCTACCTCCAGTGATGAAAATAAAAAGTTATTTATTTCCTTCCTTTATTATATCTCTATCCCTAATTATCTTCAGAAAGATCTGATGTATATCCTGACTAACTCTTTTGATTTACAAGATTCTGATCAGAGACAATTTCTCTATATAAGTCAGTCTCACTTTCTCTAAAAGAAGCTATTAAGCTAAGAAGAAGTGTAACATATTGACTAACGATGGAAGAAAATCTGAAATGGTGAATTTAGATTATAAACTTCTCTGGGGTGAAACATTGCATCCCGATATGAGATGTCCAAATTCCTTCCAACTGAGTACTGAGCTTCTTGGTGTGCATGTACTTGTGTGTGGGCAGGTCCGAGCATGGGTAGCACGCATACTATTGCTGCCACCATCAATAGTTCTTCCTTCTTTTCCCAAGAACTCATCTCAAACTTATTTTAAAAAAAACCCCAGTGCTAAAGAAAGCTAGATGTCTGTCTCACTTTACCTCTTTCTGGCATCTAAAATGCTGCAATAGCAACAACATTTTGCAGGGTTTTTTCCTTTGAGATGTTCCCACTCTAATATTCTAAATACTAGGAATAAGGAAAGAAAAACGTCAATCCTTTGCCAGTTTAAATTGGTTCCCTGAAACCTTTCATCCCCATGCTGGTTTTCTCTAATTCTTAGTCCAGAATCAGTCTTCTGTCATAATTTCACATTTCAGATTAAAGGCACTTTTCTTATTCAAACTGACAAGATTTTATTTTAATAACAAAGTACGGTATATATCAGGGGTAGTCAACCTTGGCTCTTTTATGACTCGTGGACTTCAACTCCCAGAATTCCTGAGCCAGCTGTGCTGGCTCAGGAATTCTGGGAGTTGAAGTCCACGAGTCATAAAAGAGCCAAGGTTGACTACCCCTGGTGTATATAATGCTATTTTTGCAGCATCTCTTTAGGGAAACAAGGCCAGCTGAGGTGCTTCTGTATATAACCACAAACAATGGCACATCAAGAGATATGGTTACGGCACCTCCTCTTTAGTCCATCATTTCTCTTCCAGCTTTACCTTAGCAATTATAAGCAGATCACAAGATCATTTTCCTGCTCCCTCACATTTCAAAATCAAATTTGACTTAAATGGTTCCAAATGCCTAGATGCCTTTTGTCAATTTCTGTAGCTTCGATTTGCAAGATCGTACCAGCCTGGCTTTCCCATCAAGTTTTCAAATCTTTTGAAGGACCACAGGCCACTCAAATAAAATGAGGAAGAGGTATCTAGAACTCTCCGTGCATGTCCTCAGTATTAATTCCAGCAAATATTAAATAGTGCAAACATCATTAACGGTGTCAGGGTAGACTGAAAAGCTTCACTCTTCTTTGTTACAGTGTCCTGATTTGTGCATGATTCCCATCAGCCAAAGATGTTGACCAAAAAGGATGAGAACACCACTGAGGAAGGAGTAAGGCAAGAAGGGGGGGGGAGGAGCTGCAATAAAATTAACACAAGTTGGCATAATGCTGCTTCAGAACGAATTGATTCTTTTTGATGGCCATGAGCTGTGAGCAGTGCTTTAAGTTGCTAGTAAGGAAATGGCCGTAGAAGATTACAAAACGTAAGAACTTCCTGTTGTGCAACCAGCTAGTTTGAGACAAGGAGTCCTAGGAATTCAGGGGAGGTTGCCAAACCTCCTTCCTTGTTGCAATTTCTACTGAATGTTCAGAAAAACTCTTAGTTATTTGCATAATTATATGGAATGCTGCAAACAATGAAATAGAAGCAAACCAGCTTACCCTTCATTAATATGCAGATGGCTATTAATACTGCACCATATTTCCATATTACTAAAGATAACTTAATGGCTTTATGGCTTTCTGCAAAACTGGTCATTACTGAGAAAAAGCTTTGCGTTGGAAAGAAAAGCTTTCCATTAACGGAGTTAAGAGTGGAGAACCAACAATTATGAGTTGGTCATATGTTTACTGATGAACACAAAGCTTTGAGCAAAGAGGAGATCTTTATCTCTGTCATAGCAGAACTAAAAGACTAGGGTGGCCACAAATCTTTTTTGGAACACATTTGCACATAATAAAATATACAGAAGTAAAATCTGAACTAACCATTTCTTTGTTGGAACAAAATGAGGGTCTAAAGAGAATAATATTTTATTTGCAACATGATGGTGGCCACTTGTTTTTCTGTTTGTTTCTTTGAAAGCTGAATATTCACAGGCTTATATCAGAAGACTTTATTGCAGCCTTTGCCAATCTGGCAATTTTCAGATGTTAGCACTGCAACTCCCCAAAACTCAGTTTCTATTATAAGAATGCTAGGTGTTGCAGTGCTAATATATTTAGAGGCACCAGGTTGAGGAAGGCTATTTTCTTCCAAAGGAAGAAAACCCAATACCTCCAACCCTGCAAAAAGAGGAATCTCAATCTCTTTTAGTTTCAAAAGGAGAAGACTAAACAGTAGCAATAAGACCTCTCAGGCAAAACTCTCCTTAATAATCCTGGTCTCAACAAAAGACGCTGAAGTGACTTAGCATTATTGCCTATTTCTTCTGATTCTTTCAGTCACAGCAATTAGCTACACAAGTTTTGTTACATGAATGTGCAGCTCAAGCTGGATAATAGTGAGAAGTAATATGTTAACATGCCTAAAATAAGGCAGCAAAATAATGAGCTTAGCCATTAAGAAGTGGCAGCATTCCTCTTACCCTTGCCTTTTTTTTTTTTTTTTTTTTTACAATAAACTCTTTGAGCAGATCCACCTAGGAAGGAAGACATTCCAGAGAAGGAAGTAAAAGAGAAGCAAACATTCACTCAGAAATTGCTTTGAATTCAAACAGCAGCATAAGAAACTGTAGACTTAGGTCTTAAATACTGAAGTGCTTTGATGACTTACAGAATGGAAGTAAATAAAGAGGCTGCCAATTGGTTTTCTGTGCCTAATACTTCATTTCTATTCAGGCCATCCATCCCTGAGGACAGATGCATATACTAAACTAACTAAAGATGACAAATTGTTAGAAATCTAGCAACCACTGCTCTATGGCCCCATAGGAGTTGTAGTCTTTTCATCCCCTTTTTGCTTTGGTCTG
Organism: Protobothrops mucrosquamatus; assembly: GCF_001527695.2. Lineage (NCBI taxonomy): Eukaryota > Metazoa > Chordata > Lepidosauria > Squamata > Viperidae > Protobothrops > Protobothrops mucrosquamatus. The sequence continues at coordinate 357,829 of NW_015386742.1, read as the reverse complement.
AACATGAATGAGTATTACATCTCCCACCAGGCTTTTCCTTCTCATCATACATATAGAACAAAAACAAAGAGGAAAGAAACTCAGCTTTGTAACCTCCTCATTAGACATTTGCAGGGATGAGAACAATCTGGGTTGTCTGTCTTTAGATTTTTTTCCATCTACAAGGTCAGGGTTTTTTCCAGTGTCTCAGCACCCCATAACATAAAGCTGTTGTCTGAATTGTTCAAGAATGCCTATAGTATACTTTCTTTCTTCCAGTTTAGAAGAAACTATTGTCATTATTTCTAAAGAGGCGTCAGGTAATTTATGCCTGTTCCTCTGAAACAGGGCTGTAGACCATAGTTTGATCATACTTCCAATCTTAGAGGCTAACAGCAAATCAGAATGGTAAACTATGGTTTACCGCAATCTGGAAATCCCACAGAGTGATACACTTGTATCACACCTGACCATCACATTTTGATACTGCTTTAAGCACTAATGAAATCCACATGTTAACACACCATTAAGAGAAAGGGGGATCTATGAAACCAGAATATCTGTAAAATCCACAAATGTTATAAATTATGTCATATACCTCCATTTATGTTATTAACATAATTAATTCAAATGTCACTTGAAGCAAACATTTTGTGTGAGTTGTGCAAACTATTTTCGATACTTACTTATTTGGGGATAATATCCAAGATAAAAATCTGCTCCACTGTACTTTAAGTCTTCTAGGCTAGAGTATTTGTATATGTATTACATGTCATAGGTAAATTTACACAATTTAATCTAATTTAGAAATAAGAAAGACATAATATTTTTCTTGGTCTTCAGGTTATTTTTAAAATATACAGATAAAGAAATACACATTCAGAATTCTTTATACAAGAGAAAATAACTGAAGCAACCTGATTCTCTTTTTCTGTTGTAGTATTAATAAAGAATAATCCTTGGGTCACAAACATTGTTTAAAGGTTACCCCAACTTATGTTATTCTGTATCTTATGCCAAACATAGTCAACAATTTTGTAACATCGCTCCCACATAAAACAAACAATAAACAAGAAATAAAATTAAAATGCAATTACTGGAAACATATTACCAACAATTAAATAATAAGGTCATGCAGAAACTGTAAATGGCTAAAAATCTGGAAAATATACATCTGATTGTAATGAAAATTAATATGAAGAAAAAGCTGTAAGCTTAACAGTATACTTCTAAAAGTACTGGAAGAAACTCTGGTGTGGTATTTTTAAATACCCCTTTCCCAACTCAAATAATAAAATAAAATCTGTCAGCTACAAGGAGTACAAAACAGCCACATGAAACATCCACTTCTTATCTAATGAAATATGAAAAATGTAATTATACACAATTAATTTCTATAGGCCTTCTTTCCCATACAGTACAATGTCTTCAGGAGCAACTCTCTAGACAGAAGAATATAGCTTATTATACATGCAAATATATGTGTGAATTTGCTGAAAGAGGGTGGGAAGATTTGCAGCTGAGCAGGTTAATGGTAAAAGCTCTAGCATTATTTTTTTGTTCAACCAAGTCATGTAGCTGAATATCCTGGAAAGCTTGAAGGACAGCAAGAAGCAGGAGAGATTAAAAAGAACAAAGGCGTTTTGGCTTCTTAAAATATTTCTACCAGCCTGATAGCAGTAGTGGCAGCAAAGGCCAGTGGCAAAGTGTGGGAGCCTGGAATCTATGTCTCCTTCATCCCATCCTGCTCCCAGCTGATACCATGAAGCATTCAGGAAAAAAGATACTGGACAGATAGCAAATATACCAGGAAGAAGGGAGAACTGGATATCCAGACTGAAAGATATCCTGCTGTGATGTAGAGATGGAAAAAGAATAACACTTGTGCAAAACAGATATTTTTTGAAAGAGTGGTGGCTGAAAATCTGGCACCCCTTCATTTTCTTTCCTCCCCCCACCTTCTTTTTATTTCCCAAGAAGCAGCTAACTACTTTGAAAAGATCGTTCATCATGAACCTTGGTGCAGATGGCTTCTGATCCCATTTGGAGGCACTGTTGTTTTTAATACAGCTGTCACTTAGACTCTGCTGATTTAACAAAAAAAAAAGGGGGGGGGGAATGCTAATCTATTTCTGCCTAAGGGAACACACTGCCAGTGACAGCCACCCACTGGGGATGTGGGACTGTTTCAGACACCCTGCTGTCTTTGAGAGAGGCCCGGTCCTTTAAACTGCTTTCATGCCCCATTTACACCCTGCCTAGCAGAAGTGAGAAGAATCTAGGGCTGTCTGACTGAGGCTCAGCGCTACCAGAAATAGGAAGAGGGCTGCTCCTGTTTTTACCCTGCCTCCTCTCTCTGTGACAGTAGAAAAGAACAGTAAGGTTCACTCAGTGCAAACGTGGCTGGTGGGGAAAGTGAATAACCTTCAACTGTTCCTTGGTGATCTCAAAAAGATAATAGGCTCATGTTTGAATGCTGAACAGACTTGGTCTCAGTTATAGAATCTCCCTTAGAAGCTAGGTGGTTACAGAATATTGAGCAGCATCATTATATCAACTCTTTCCTTGCATTTTCTTCTCATTGTTTCATTCTGAGCCACATCCTGGCTCACAACTGATGATTCTTTAGCTTTTGCTTTAATGTTTTATATTACCTCAACATTCTAACATTCATCAAAGGGCTGGCATCACCTATTTACAGGATTCAGCTGTGAATATGAGCCCCATATTATCACTTGGAGTATATAACAAGGCTTTATGCTGCAATATTTTATTACAGCACACTTTTTAAGAGTGTTGGAGGAATCATCTCCTTCTCTTTCTGTAAGAGCTGGATACCACCCTCTGCAGTAAAAATGGCCCCCAGCTGAGACAGCTGTAAATACATCCTTGAAGGTTTAGGCTAAACACTGGGGAAAACAAATGGTCTGCATTCACTTTCCTTTTGGTCCCATGGAAAAGACAGTATATCTTTTAAGAATAAGGGATAAAGGGAAGAATAATAATAAAAATAAGTTCTGTGAATTTATATAACTTTTCCTCAGATTTTTTTTCATATTGTCTTGCTTTGTAGATAACACTTAATATTTTAAAACCATGCTTTGTAGAACAATATTATTCAATGGCATAGCTAAACCAGCATGGTTTGTTGAACAAGTGGTAATGGCCTGGTTTATACATTGCGCTAAGCTCAAAGCAACCATGTTTTTTTTTACTATGGCTTAGAATGATATTAAAAATAAACTACAATTTTGAGAAACTTGACAAATCTGCGACAACAAAAATAATACAAACAAAACTCCTAGCTCTAACCAAAATGATTTTTTAAAGTTTCTTCTCAATGTATCCTAACCATTTAAGCCAATTACTAGACATGATAACATGACCACACATCCCTTAAGAGTTCTATATGGGAACTTGATTAAGATCAATGAAACTTACTAAAAATAATAGTAGAATTTATGAAATGATTATACCAGAAATTCTTTAGATACCGAACAAAGAAAATAGGTCCCTTTGGACTCAGATCTCAGTAGGAAAAAGTGTCATAATGATATTAATCATCATAGCCTAGGAACTAGTATGCATAGAAAATAATTACAGACCCACATTGGCTGGGAATTCTGGGCTCTGCAAGTATTTGGAAGGTGTCAGATTGGTAAACAGATTTAAACCCACACATCTCATGAAGCTAGAAGATGTTAAGAACGTTATCTATTTCTAAACGATAAAAGAAGTTATGCCGATAAAATATGTTTATCTAATGATTATGCACAGAGTTTGAGCCAGACATAAACCTGAAAGAGAACAGAGCAGTTTCTTTAGACATTTTAATTAACACGAGAGAAAAAAAGCAGGAGCATTTTGTCAGGTGTTTTGTAGGAAACTGAAAGTTAGTTTAAGTGTGACAGAAGCAACAGTAACTTCAGCATGAGAAAAGTGCTACAGTTTAAATGCGCATAATTACCATCCGTTCCGCTACTAGGCACGTACAATGGAAGTAAAGGAGTGAGTGACAGTTGCCTGGAATTAAGAGACAGAGAAAAGAAAAGCCAACTGGTTCCAGCTCCCTCCCCTTCCATAATCAAAAGTCACTAAGTATAGGAACAGGAATGCATTGTGCAACCCTCAGACCATCTTCACAGTGAATTTACTACCTGACAATCAAAAAATAAAAGCACTAGAACTGATAGACTGTATCCCCTCCTCCCACTGCCACAAAAAGGGGGATGAGGAATGGAAAAAAATTCCTAGCTTCAGATCCTCTAACAAGTTAATTCAACTGGGAGATTTTTCTGGGTTTCTGTTAACCCAACCCTTGAAAGAAGCAGAACTTTAATATGTGTGCTACCAGAAGTGGATTGTAAAAGTCAGGACAATGATCAGATGACACCAGAGTTACAAAAAGCTCTAAGACTATTCTAATGCACTACTGGAAAGTAATCTTAAGTAAGACACAGAACAGTTTCTGCATGCGCTGGTGAGCAAGGTGCATCCATGTATGTCAAGAACTGCAGATCTTTGGGAACTGCACATAGGAAAACCCTCTAAAGGCAGGACTATACATTTCACCTTGAACTGTGTGGTATCATTGGTTTATCTCTTGAATAAGCCATGATTGGCTGGATTCATACATATCTCTAAGCTATACATTATGAATGTCTCTTTTCAGAGAAGATGCTATGCCCAAACCAACCACCTTATAATTTAGAGTAATGTACAAACTCAAACCATTTGTATGTCTATTTCAGTTTAATACCTTTATTATGCTACCCAATATTTATCTTCCCACATCAAGTCTAACTGCAATTTTTAATAAGGATAAGGGCACATCACTGGCCAGTTTTGCCCAGTTGTTATTAAGATGTTTCTTTATTGGTCACTAGATTTCATTAAAGTTCCTTCCTACTTAGTAGTAACAGGTTAAGTCATTGTTTAACATGTTTTGGGCTTTGACAGAAGGCTGGTTGTCTGCCAATACTCCACACAGATTGTGAGCTACCCAAAAGACTTGTTTTTCCTATACCAAAAAAAAGGCTTCTCTTTCTCAGTTTTAATGTGTGAGTTGTATTTTATATCTCTAGACCTGCTCAGAAATGAAAAACTGGATCTCTTCATCTGCTAAGCTATATTTTTTTGTCAAATTAACCGTGCAAAAAAAAAAAAAAAAGTCAAAGATTTTGACTGGATTATTCCAGGCACAGAATGTTGGTCCATACATGTTCAAGTGGATGTTTTCTTAACTGTATTAGTAAAAAGTTAATTTTACAAAAAAAAGTCTGCTAGCATACTGCAAAATTTCAAATTAAGTGTTTTTGATAGAAGATAATTTTTGTTCTATATCAAATATTCTATCAAATATTTGCAGTGTTAGAAGGAGCATTTAAAACCAAAGGACTTCCCTTAATCCAAGAAAGCATAAGACAAACTATCATACCACAGACTAGAAAAAGATGAAAGAACCAAACCAACTCAAAGCAGAGCACACAGCAGCCCTAAAAAAGAAGCACCAAATTATCATCATCCTTACCAGAAAACAAAGGCCAAAGCATTAAAAACATAAACTAGACAACCAGATCAAGAAAGCTCTACGTGTCTTTGGAAGAAGCTTACAGGCTTACTACTTGCAAAAATTTTGGACACGTTATAAAATGTAAAAGGAAGACTTATTGATCTTGAAGGTTGATTTTATATCAGTGATGTGAAAAAGAATGGAACTGGGGGGAGATGCAAAATGGAGAGCTGGGATAGAAGCTTATATTTTTAAAATTTTGGATTAATACTATGGTTTGAATTTGTTATAAGACATCAGATGATTAATGATATATAATTATATTATTTTAAAGGATTTAAATTTTGTATTTAATGGGACTATGATTATAAGAGAAATGGTAAAGTTTAATTTTTAGATATTTGGATTTGGGGAAGATGGATAATTATATCTTGAGTTTTGGTGTTAAAATAGAGTATAACTTTTGTTTTTTTTATTATTTGAGTTAAAGTTTCTTTTATAATTGATTGCCTTAAGAGGTGTGTTTAATCCTGTAATTAGTTCTGGGAAGTCGGGGAGGGGATTAAGGGGAAATTATAAATTGATGTATTTAATTATTATAGGTTTATAATGGAATTGTATTAATAAGAGGATATGCTCGGCTAGTACCCCAATCTGCACTCGATGAGGTGGTTAAGAAGGCAGAGGGGATGTAGGGAGGTGGTAAGAAGGAAGGAGAGGTTGTGGGTTTAGGGGGAGGAAGGAGAGGAAAGTGGATGAGGATGGAGGCAGGGCGGGGACTGCCGAGCGTATCCGAAAATGTTTTGAGTAAGATTATTTTTATTTCTTGCTGGTGTATGTAGATGCATCATTTGTACTTGTTGTTCAATTAAAAATAAAAAAAATTTATGGAAAAAAAAAAGAAAGCTCTACGTCAGATATGTCAAACTGCCGGAACGCAGGCCAGATGCGTCACGTCGAAACCGCGCTCACCTCATTGCCGGCAATGAGGAAAAAGTCGTGATACATTGCGTGACATCATGACGTCGCGAGTTTGACATGCCTGCTCTAGGTGATCTTACCAAGAAAAGTCAAATTACTAAAAAAGAACAGTGGCGGATGAAACCCAGTGGACCCATCTACCACACTTCTATGGACAACTCAAAACATACAAGCTAGACATACCTCTTCAATTGCATCATTTTCAGGGACCTCAACCTACAACATCAATAAAGAATTGACAAAAAAGCTTGGACATCTCAAAAAAGGAAGCAAATATTCCATCCATGCCTCACTACAGTGCCTCCAAGAATTAAAGATTTAATATTTATTTAATATTTATTTAATATTTATTTAATATTTAATTTAATATTTAATATTTATTTGTTATGTATATGTAGGAGTGTGGGTCTATACATATGTTGTATATAGTATGTTTAGGTGTATGTCATGTATGTGTTTCACTTTGAGAGTGGGCAACTAAATTTCATTTTTAATGTGTGCCGTTGTGCCCACAGTAAAAAAATGACAATAAAGGTTATCTTATAAAGGTTATCTTATCTAGAATGAAATCATGGTCTCATTTGATGTCACAGCATTCTTTACATCCATAGATTTAGAATTAGCCAAAGAACCCATGACAGCACTACTACACAGCACACCCAACCTAATAAAATACACCAAGACTGAAATAACCAGAATCATCAACTTTTTTAACCACATACTTTTAGTTAGATGAACAAATATATCAACAAATGAAAGGAACACCTATGGGATCACTGCTTTCAGAATTTATAGCAGAGACCATAATGCAACACCTAGAATCTATAGCACTGCCGTTCGTACAACTCTAGGATAGATCTGGTATGTAGATGACACATTTGTAATAATAAAAAGGATCAATTAGAGAACATAAAAAAGAACTGCAAAGAAATAAAATTCATAAGGGAAGAAGAAAACAACAACATTCTATCTTTCCTAGATAGCAGCAGCAGCAGAGGTAATGATGGCAAATTAGAAACACAAGTATATTATAAAGCTACTCATACCATCCAAGTGCTCCACTACCAAAGTAATAACCCAACTTTCCACAAGAAGTTGTGTAAGAACACTATTTAGACAAGCACAAACACTGCAGCAACCCTGAAGATCAACAAAAGGAAACAGATCATCCAAACACATCTTCCAACAAAATTGATATCCATGCAACTTTATGAAAAAGCGCCTAACCACTCAATCCAATATAGCATAACCAACACAAGCTGTAAAAAGGAGAACACTCCTATACTTCAAAACATCTCAGAAACCACCAACACATTATTACAATCACATATCATCACCATAGCATACAAACCAACTAAAGACCTCCAAAACATCTTAAGTAAACCAAAAGACTCAGCAGCCCCAGAGGAAAAACAGGAAGCATCTACAATATACACTGTAAGGACTGTAACAACCACTATGAAGGACACGTGGAGCATGAACACTGACTAGCAGTGAAAAGACATGATAAAAACCCTTAATTGCACAACAAATGGACAGACTTAACCATAGATTCAAATGGGAAACCGTAAGCATCCTAGACCAAGACAAGTCCAAAAATGCTAGAGAATTCCTGGAGGCCTGGCCCTCAGATAAATTGGTCATCAACAGGCACAGAGAGGTAAACCACATTTCCACACCATTCAAAAAAAAAAAAGAATAAAAAAGCCAAAAATGAAAGTAAAAGACCAAACACCTTCTCACCAGCATTCATACCTAGGTGAGCAGAAATTAACACCAAGATTTACACTAGACCAAAAATCAAAAAGCAAATAATACCCCAATCAAGGAACCACCAAACTCAGACAAACAAGCTAACAGTAAATAGCAGCCTAATCAAGGAACCACTATGTCTACTTCTACCAACACTGACAGGACAAGCCAGTAGTGTATAAAATGAGAGCAAGCCCCACTCCCTTCTAGTACAGATGATGTTATCTGGTTTGGTAATGAAATGTCTGCAAGAAAACAACCAAGCTCAGACAGCACCAAGGACCCCTTAGGTCAGACATGTCAAACTTGCGGCGTCACATGACGTCGCGCAACGTATCGGGACGGTTTTGCCATTGCCGGCAATGGGGTGGGCGTGGTTTCTGGATGACGTGTCCGGCCCGTGGGCCAGCAGTTTGACACTCCTGCCTTAGGTCTTTTTTGAAAGCTTTCCTTTTTCCTAAAAGAGACATGGCTTTTTATTTTGAAGCTATTTTTTTAACATTTGCAATGGTATATGAAATATATTAAAGAACTACCAAAGTAATTTTCCACTATTTCATACATTTCCCTTGGCATGGGAGAGATTTTAGCAACCTCTAAGTGTTTTTCATATTCCTAGCTGTATAGCTCTGGAACATTTGTCAGCTTCAAGGGAATGCAAATGTGCAGTAAAGTTCAATCAAGTAAATAATGGGCTGCCATTTTTATTTAAATCTGGGATATTTTTTTGCTTATGGTCCAAATCTATGTAAGACATACCTGGTTGGAATAATACAGCATTCACTGTTTTGTCAGCCAGGCATTTCATTTCATTGCCATTTATTTGAATTTTGTGGTATTGCCAACAGACTTTCTTTTTGAAGATTTTAGAATTAGCCAAAGAACCCATGATTTTCAATATAACAATGCCTACCAAAAGTTTTTCCTACTAACTCTTTAATGATACAAACATGCACTTTGGGAAGAACTTTAATTCTCCAACTTGGCATCCTCAAGATATGTTGGAACAATAATACATGTTGGCAAGGAATTCTGGAAGTTGGAAGTTATAGTTCCAACGCATCTGGAAACTGCAAGAATTGGAAAGACTAGGATAGAGAACTGTTGCAGAAGTGCTATTGGCACTGAATATGTCTGTCAAGTTATAATAAAGAGAATAATGCTTCAACTTTAAATCAGCTTTACAACTAGAAGGCCCAAGTTACTGTTTGTCCTGTTTATTATTGATCTCTACTCATTAGTCTTTCAACTGCCAGCTGGGCAGATAAGGAATTTTGAGAGTATGTTAGGAAGACATCCTTTCATAAGAGAAAGTTAAAAAGAAAGAAAGAAAGACAGACAGACAGACAGACAGAAAGAATATGAAGGAGTTTTTGAACTACAGCAGAGCTATTTAATACATTATAAAACAATGTTGTTAGAATGTTCTTTATGGTATGTTGTAAAAACACAACAGTGGCCAAGGGACTGGAAAATATCAATTTATATTCCAGTACTAAAAAAAGGAGTGCTAAAGAATGCTCAGACTACTGAACAATTGCACTTATTCTAGTAAGATAATATCCAAGGCGTTGTGAACAAGAGCTGTCTCATGTACAAGATGAAATCAGGAAAGGCAGGGACAAACCAAGATTATCAACTGATGGATAGTGGAAAAGGTAAAAGAATTCTAAAAATTTTTTTTTACATCAATTATTCAAGGTTTTAGTCTGTGTTGACCGCAACAAATTGTCTTTATCTCATCTGACTAACGAAGAATTTAGAATGAAATATGGAGCAATTAAATGGTTCAAAATTGCAAAAGCAGTACACCTACCCGCAGTTTGTGGGGATTGCTGTTTTAGAAGCAACTACAAATTAATAATTAAATCTAAGTGTTTCTATTGAGGGTAGTTTGGGGAGTTTTAATTCCTTTCCATCATTGGAGTAAGTTAGGCAGAGGGAGAGTTAGGGAAGAGTTTGATATACGTCTTTTAGTGGGAGGTAAGGGTTTTTTTTCTTTATATGATCAGCTGGAGGAGATACAAAGGGATTACATGGAGTGAGATCAGAGAGGGGTGAGGAGCGCGGACAAGGGAGGCCTCTGCTAGAGATTGGTTGCCATCATTCTGGCAAGTTGTTGTCATCAAAGACGGATTAACATTGTTCTGGGCAAGTTGTTGCCACCAGAGATTGGCTGCCATTGCTTTAGGCAAGTTACTGTCACCAGAGACTGACCGCCATCGTTTAGGCAAGTTGCCATCACCAGAGGCTGATTAACATTGTTCTGGGCAGTTGTTGTCATTAGAGACTGACTACCATCTTCCCTATAAGTTTTTATTGCCTGAGATCAACTACCATCATTCCAAGTGAGTCACCGTCAAGAGAGAGCGGACTTAAGCGGTCCCTACGGGGGTGGGGCTACATATGCAACATATGAAGCTACTTCAGCACAAGAACATCTAATAAAGGAGAATATTTGTAGCTCGGGGTTTTAAGGTATGGATTTTGTTTATAACACTCAGGCCATCTCCCCAAAATATAAGAGGTTCACATTTTTGGATTCATTCTGTCTAAGGATTACAAAAAAGATATTGGCAGGCTACTCCCTAAGTACCACTGGCTTAGGGTGCTATCCCTCAAAACCTACCTTGTATTGAATGCTCCAGTTTCCAAAGGAAAAAAAAATATGGTCCTCCTAGCTATAGCCTCTAAGATATGTATTCTCTAATTTATTGAAAAAAACCTCAGGAATTCGTATCAGTTTTCCAGTTCCAGAAAGGGTGAAATAATTTGGCACTGAAATAAATTCACCTTATCTAATCTTTGGCTCAATTTCTCTCTGAAAATTATGTTATACTTGATTACCTCATAATGTCATTATCCAGTAGATAATATTTAACCAAATATTTTTGAATTATTATTTAAATGTAAGCAAGCAAGTGTACGTGTGTCAATTTCAAAATACAAAAAGTTGTGAGTAAAAAATTACTCAATAACACTTTCTTAGAATAAACAACATGACATTAATGAGACTTGCCCCTGTAAATCTATTCAGAACTGACTAACTGATGTGTATGCAATGTTTAATATTAACTGTAATAGTGTCCCACACGTTGCTCCTTTTACTTCTAAGAATTTCAGTACTTTCCTTTTATCTTTGCAGACTAAGGAAGCTGGGTTTTAGCTGATTATATTCTGCAACAAATTGGACCTGTAGAAGGTGATAGATAGACCTGAAAGTGTAAAAAAGAGGAGTAACAGAATCTGTTTAATTAGCTGCAAACCAACATGATGATAATAGACTGTCTATATTGGTAGCACTAACTTATTGTTTTTGGAGACAAAAAGAGAGACTGATTTTGGCAGCATCAGAGAAGGAAACAGTAATTATTGTCTGTGTCACTTTGATTGACAGGCTTGTCCCCTTAAGAAGAATCTAAAATACTGCTTTCTAGTAAGTTATGAGCAAAATAAATTGGCTTTCTGAAAACACGGTTTCACAACACCGATTGGACTGGAACTGATCAACCTGCTAACAATAGTGACACCTCACACATCTGGTCTCTGAAAAATAATTCAGATAGATTAGCTGTAAAGGCAAAAGAAAGTATTTAAGAAGAGTTATTTGAGGAACAGACAACAATGAAGCTAAAAAAATATTCTTGTTACTATTTGTCAAAGACTTAAAACTTATGAAGTTTTATGGTGTTGTATGTAAAACACTTCATGAGGGGAGATAAGGAATTTATAGCCATTCAAATGATATTACATTTCAACTCCCAACAGCCCCAGCATAACAAATGGAGTCATCAGAACTTTTAAGAGGTATGGTAGCAATTCCTGACTTGGAAAAGCCGCAATACTTTGTTAAGAGTAACAGAAGTGGCCTTAAAATTCAGACTTTATTTGAGGATCCTACTAAAATATGGTTTGCTGGCTAAATTGTAGGGAAAGGTTCACACCTCAATTAAATCAAGACCAATCAAACAAGCCAATTAATCTGATCTATGAACCTGGCCAAAGCAAAGGAAGCAGAAACAGTAAGAAGTCAATGGACCACCATAATGGTGGTATAATGATCACAGGGATAAATACTCAATCCACTTTTTAGATGTATTCTTTGTAAAGCAAGAATATTTACATACTTCCTTCTTACGTATAATTTCCTAGTAGACTACATGCTTGCTTGGCCTAGATTTAGGAATATAGGGTTACAAATTTGTATATTTTTCTTCTTCTTCACAATGATGTAAATAAAATCCGCTTATCAGCAAATATTCACATTTGCTGTAATATCATATGTCCTAGTCAAAAAATGCATTCTGAACAAGCAGATGCTTGTTAGTTAGGAATTTTTGCCTTCCATAAATGATACTTTCTTTTTGGAAATGGCAATTTTTCTCAAAGGTGCAGATTTATGCAGATGCCAGACAATACAATTTTAAGGCAGTCTGGATTTTTTATTCTTCAGTTGGTGTATAAACTGGATGTTTTTAAACTCAGCATCAGAGCATCTTAAAGGACTTGTATATTTTGAGTATCTTTGTGATATGAAAAGTTGGCATATTGAAATCAGTATGCCGTAGCTCATTAGCAGCTTTAAAAACAGAAGGCAAAGCAGGTGACAAACCTGATTAATATACATCTTGATTAAGTGCTTGTTTAAAAAAATGGGCAGAATATGCTTTACGAAGGGGCACTGTAATGATATAGGAAGGTTACAGCATGTAGAATATGCTTCAAAGCCAACATAACAGCTAAGTAGAGATATTAACAGACAGAAGATTGAAATGAAATGCATATGCCAGAACTGGATCTGTATGATCTGATGAGGGGGGTTTTCAAACCCTAAGAGCCATTTTGGTACAGTGGTTAGCATGCAGTAGAGTAGAGTAGAGTAGAATAGAATAGAATAGAATAGAATAGAATAGAGTAGAGTAGAGTAGAGTAGAGTAGAGTAGAGTAGAGTAGAGTAGAGTAGAGTAGAGTAGAGTAGAATAGAATAGAATAGAATAGAATAGAATAGAATAGAATAGAATAGAATAGAATAGAGCTGTCTAGCCTCTTCTTAAAAATCTTCAGTGATGGAGTGCCCACGATTTCTGGAGGCCACTGGTTAATTGTCCTCACTGTCAGGAAGTTTCTCCTTAATTCCAGGTTGCTTCTCTCTTTGATCAGTTTCCAACCATTGTTTCTTGTCCTGCCCTCTGGTGCTTTGGTGACTAATGTGACCCTCTCTTCTTTGTGGCAGCCCCTCAAATACTGGAATACTGTTATCATGTCTCCCCCATTTCTTCTTTTCTTTAGATTAGCCAGACCCAAGTCCTGCAGCCGTTCTTCGTATGTTTTAGTCTCCAGACCTTGGAACATCTTAGTTGCTCTTCTCTGAATTTTTTCCAAACTCTCAACATCTTTTTTGTGATATGGTGACCAAAATTGGCTTACTAGGGTTTTATAAAGTGCTACTAATACTTCATGTGATCTTAATTCTATGCCTGTTTATACAACCCAGAATTGCATTAGCTTTTTTGGCTGCTGCTGCACACTGCTGGCTCATGGTCAAGTGATCATCCACTAGGATTCCAAGGTCTCTCTCACAGTTACTGTTTTTAAGTATTGCAGGCTAATTCTGCCAACTCACTGGCAACAAGGTTGTCTCAGCCTTCTATCCTTCTGAGGTCGGTAAAGTGAGGACCCAGATTGTTGGGGGCAATATATTGACTCTGTAAACCACTTAAAGAGGGCTATAAAGCACTATGAAGCAGTATATAAGTCTAAATGCTATTGCTATTGCTACTTTTAGCAATTATTTCCAAATCCATATATGAAAACATCTTTTGTCCTGCTCCTACTCTTTCTCAATGTCCAACTTTTGCAACTTGTTTGTATTATCACTGCAGTGCTCTATTGCTATAACTATTCTGATTTCTGCTATTATAGAAATATCCTTAGTCTTCAAGAATTTCTTTAAGCTGACAACACCTTCCTCTCCAGAATATCCCTCATCTTTACTTCTTCAGAACACTTTTCTTAATTTTCTCCTGCCTTGGGCAGAAGGTTGAACTAGAAGACCTCCAAGGTCCTTTCCAACCCTATAATTCTATGATCTAGTCTTGAGCTCATGAAATTGAAACTGAAACTATCTACACTGTTTCTGTTTGAAAGCAGGTATTTTTTTTTACTATGCAGCCCACAGAACTAATCTCAGCCACTAACTGTTATGAACTTTATTCCTTTGAATCTGTGCATGTATCATCATGTCCACCACCACTAGCAAGGACCTTGTGGTCAATTAAACTGGCCCATTGCTTTCCTGTGCTTAATTAGGAGAGTCTGTTCAGATTTGGCAATAATTTTGCAGAATGAGTGCTTTCCAAGGGCATAAATACTAAAAACAGACCCCCAACGCTTGCATTTCAGTGCAAAAGAACCCTGAAAAATTGGTTTCTTTACTGTGTCATAGCTTAGGTCAGGGGTCCCCAACCCCTGGTCTGTGGGCCAGTACCGGTCCACGGCATGCCAGCAACCAGTCCACACAAACAAGCAAAGCCCCATCCACAGGATGCAGGCAGCACACAAAACCATACATTCCGGTCCGCGGAAAAACCTCTCTCCATGGAACCGGTCCCTGGTGCCCAAAAGGTTGGGGATCTCTGGCTTAGGTAATAAAGTAAAACTGTAAGACAGAAGAAAATTAAAAAAAACTAAAAAAAAAATCAAGCACAACCAAGGATAACTTTAAATTAGATATCACTTGATGAGTACCAAGAGAACGTGAGCACAAAAGATACACAAAACAGAAAAAAATGAGAATATGCCTTTGTTTTCCAAATGTTCACCTAAGCGGCTTAGAGATGAAATTTGAATTTTAATGGTTCTTGCACTAAGACTTTGGTCAGTGTTTCTGCAAACGAGAGAAAAAATATTTGCAAATAAGTGAAATAAAGAAACATGTAACCACTTTAGTTGCACTTTTCTGGCATCTCAGTCTCTAAAAGTGAGTGAAAGCCAACTTCACATTCCACTCTTCCCAATGAATTGGCAAGAGGTATAGATGATCCCAATTGGGTTATTCAATCTGATAGCCTATTAAACTGGTATCTTAGAAAACTTGTTTTATTTTACAAGTCTGTTCTGCTGGGAGTTTGGGATTTCTAGATATGTGGCTTCCAGCACTGCCTTTTTTCTTCCCAAAGCCTTCAGACATTAGAGTACTTCATCATGCTCCCCCTGCGATTAGCACTTAAAGACTTCCACATTCTTTCAACCAACTTGGCTAAAGCTTATTTTCTTTCCACTGTTCTTTCTCCTTATCAGCTACTGTACTTTGTACCATTCTCCCTTGATATGGTTTTGTTAAAGCTATATGTATCCCACAGACTCTGTGTACAGGTTTCTGATCTCTATTTGCCAAAGATATAGAAAGTCTTCCTCACATGAAATGGTAGCCAAGCAAAGAATAATTTTTAGGCCCAATTCTAAGAACAAAACTTCTGAAACCCAAAAGCAAGGCAATGCCACTATTTGCAAAGAGCTGCAAGATAGGTATCATAACCTTACATACATGGCCTATAAGTGATTAATGGGAAAAGAAATGATGTCATTTATCGCTCTTTCATGGTTTCATATCCTTAGCAGCAACCTGAGCACCGGTCACTACGAAGGGCACCCATGATATTTAGTGGCAACTCTTTAGCCACAGCACACAGAGGGAAAAATAATAGATATGTATGTTAATCTAGATTTAAGAGAAGAGCTTGAAGGATAGTACTCATAATTTAGGATCAATGAATACAAACGCATATTAAAAAGAACATACATTGGGAATGGAAAAATGAAGGTGGGTATTGACAAACTGACAGACTGCAATCTAGAGAGGCATGATAAACAAGCAAGGAAAGCTTTAATTGTCACTTCACTTGCATAAAAGAGGTAAAATACATAATCTCTCAGAGGCAATTCAGCAGAGCTATAGATCGTTGCCACGCTAGAGTTGGAAAAAAAAATATTGGAGGTCTAATCTGTTGCTTAATGTAGGATGTGTATTGTAGGATATTATCCAGCTAACTTGGCTTCAATATTTTCAGCAAAGAGCTCATAATTAACCAGGACTATCTATCCAAAGAGTTCTAATTATTAGCATGTTTCTTCAAACATTCAGCCAAAATCTGTTTCTCTGAAAAACCTTTGTAAAAGATTGATAACAGTATTTTTTAAATATCCCTGAGGCATTCCCCCACCTCCAATTATTCAGAATGTGCTACAACTGAAGGGTCAAAAGTGCCTGATGGCCCAGTACTGAATAATTCAAAGCAGTTGTTACTTATTCTTTCATCTCCTGGCTTGTCAGCTCAGCAGACTCCTAGCTTTTACATGATTCCACTGCCAAGTGTAAGCAGAACAGGAATATTTCCTCTCATTAGGCCTGCCACTTAGGCCTTGAAACACAAAATGAGGCAAACTGTGCCTTTTTATTTGGACCAACAATGTTTAAAATGTAATACACAGCTTTATAATTTGGGCTTTTCAAATGTTGTGGACGAAAATTATTTCCAGGTAGGAATATAAAAAACACATGTGGAGCTTCATAAGTAAGGGCAATGATCACAGACATGTCTGTGCTAGTTGTCACGTGAACACGTGTTTCTTGTTCTATGGGGCCAACATGTCTAGCAAGATTTTTATCTATCTTGGACCCTATCACTTAAGGAATTCCTATATTATTATTTCTGGATTTCTAAGAGAACATGCATTCTAACAAAAATTAGCTAGCTTTCCCTTCAACAGCTGGAACTAATCAAATCTTGAATTTGATCAGATTACACTTCTTTAGAAATATGTATGGATAATCCAAGGGGAAAGTTATTAACTATGTCTATAACTAAAAACAGTTCAATCAGAGGCTACTTTTGTGGGAATTGTAAATATGAAAATTACATGGAATAGGCTCTAGACCTATTCAATCCTTTGCCAACTGCCCTTTTCCATTTATTTTACCAAGACAAGTGATAATTAATATATATATGCTGTGCACCATTAAGAATTCAAATGAGGTACATCATATATTGTGGCCTTTCATCAATCTTCAGATGCTTTGATTGGGAAATGATGGGAAAGCATGGATATTAGATTTATCTCTGGATAAGCATAACTAATTGGTGATTTATAGCAGCGGTCCCCAGCCTTTTGGGCACCAGGGACCAGTTCCGTGGAGAGAGCTTTTTCCATGGACTGGAGGGGGCGTGGTTTCATATGCTGCCTACATCCAGCGGATGGGGCTTTACTTATTTTGTGTGGCCCGGTTGCTGGCATGCCCCGGATCGGTGCTGGTCTACAGACCGCAGGTTGGGGACTCCTGATTTATAATATCTTGCAGAACCAAACAGAATTCGAACTAGTAATAAGCAAGTCACCATAAATAATTAAATCCTATTTTACAGGTAGTTTCGATTTATGACCACAATTGAGACTGGAATTTTGGTCATAGGTCAGAATGGTCATTAAATGCGTCACATGATCTGAATTGATTTTAAAACGGTCGTAAAGTGACCGTCGTTAAGCTTAACCGGTTAAGCTTAACCGTCGTTGTTAAGCAAACTATGTGGTTAAGTAAATCCAGCATATCCAACGAGCATTTTTGCCATTTTCTGTTGTAAAATGGCAAAAAGCATTCCAAATCTAGGTCATATAAATGTGAGACAGTTGCCAAGTGCCCAAAATGTGGTTACATGACTGAGGGGGGAGGGGATGCATGATATTTTACACTGTTTGGATATGCTTTATAAGCCATAAAGCACCCTCTGTGATGTCATAGTAACTTCAAACAATTGTTAAACAACCAATTGTTAAGTGAAGACTCCCTATTATTTATTCATTTTATATTCTAATATTATTTATATAAACAACTTAAGCTAGTGAATGTATCTAATAGTCCTTTCTCCTCCTATTTTCCTCACCTCACCTCTGAGATGAGGCAAGCTAAGCGTAAGTGACGGGCCCAATGTCACTCATGTGGCTTTCATGGCTAAGGGAGATTAGAATTCATGGTCTCTCGGTTTTTTAGTCTGGTGCCTTAAACACTAGACCGAATAGATCCCATACTCAATTATTCCAATTTTATGGGTTCACACAACAAACAGTTATAATAAACTATACTGATTGAGTTAATTTAGCATGCTAAACTAAAATTTGGGTAGCTAGTTGAGGATGAAGCATAGTCCTTATCACTGTTCCTGTTTAAACTGCAGGAGCAGAAACCCTAATCCAGTAGGAACAAAACACTAGAATTATATTGTAGTTCTGTCCTACAGCAGTTGTTAACAGTTATACTATGAAATTATAATCTAGCTGTAGTCTGTCTTCTCTGCTCAGTTACAGCATATGACAGGTGAATTATTTCAAGCGTACAGTACATCTTACACTTACCATCTCTACTGCATTTTTAAATTGGCGCCAGACTATGACAGTAACCATATTAGACCTGTAACTTATAAATCAAGTTAGCTTTTCACTTGGAATAACTTGTAATTCATATAATTTTTATATGAATAAGTGAGTATGGAATTCTCTAAAAGCAAAAAACCCCAGGAGTATCTGTCTATGTGTGGGGTAGGTGGGGAACTGCAGCTGTCGTCTTGACTTTCATAATGGATGGATACTCTGAGAAAATATTAATTTCTAGAATATTCCAAGCAAGGACCCACTAAAGATTTCAGGAATGGTATTTATTATAAAAAAAATTAGAAAAATGTATATGGCTGCCCATATTTTATAAAGCAGTGTTTTTCAATCCTGGCAACTTTAAGTGACATTGCTCTGGTTACTGTTTCAATAAAACCTTGGTTAAAGCACATACAAATCCTATTTAGTTATTAATTTTGGCAGTATAATTGTACATCCACACTCAGTTAAGT
This sequence comes from Protobothrops mucrosquamatus, assembly GCF_001527695.2. Taxonomy (NCBI): domain Eukaryota; kingdom Metazoa; phylum Chordata; class Lepidosauria; order Squamata; family Viperidae; genus Protobothrops; species Protobothrops mucrosquamatus. Next base: position 338,710 of record NW_015386742.1, on the reverse strand, counting down.
CTGCCACTTAAGAATTACTACAGTCAGATGTAACATCCAGGACAAACTGCAAAGATGTGAAAATGATTAAATGTCGGTCATGAATCATGGTGCAAAACTTCTGTACTTCTGCCCCAAGGTTGCACACAAATATGTAGGTCGTGTGACCTGTGTTGCGATGAGGCTCTCATAATCTGTCTCTACCCAACTCCCAGAATACTCAAGTTGCTAGAGATTCTTTTTGATTTTAAGGCTGAGGAACAGAAGTACATGTTAACTGACTTTTGGTCAGTCTAGAAGCGCATATAGTAATTTTACTATAGTAAATGAACTTTACACAATGATCTGACAGACTAGCAATTTGGGGTCCTTCTGTAGGAGTTTCCTAAAGAAGCTACTTAGCCTCCCTGCTTCATATATGCCAATCCTAGACCAGATCACAAAACTGATTATACAGGAAGACTAGAACTATATTTCATTGAAATGGGCTACAGTAATGTTGCAGATATATTTTTCTTATACCTAGTGAGTCAGGATGGAGCTAACTTGAATCTTTTATGAATACTGCTTCCTTTCCCAGGAATATTCCCAAGGAATATTTTAGCCCTTAGTGTTTCTGAATATTTGCTTCAACATATCTCCATGAAATGCTGTAAAACGTGAGAACACTGTTTCCTTCTTGCAAAGAGGAACATTCAAGGATTGTGCTTATTCTCATTTTTAAAAGAGCTGTTATGACTCACAATTCTAGATTCATCCAGAGACTAGAGTTATCCCTTAATCTTTTCATGTCTTCAAAATTTGCATGCCAGGTCTCAGTTCCCAAAAATAGCAAAATTTATATACTAAAGAAAATGTATAGGTAAATGTTTACTGTAAAATAAAAAAAAATGCAAAATATGTGTTCTGTAAAAAATGTTAAAATAATTAAACATTTTAAAAGTTTTTTTCTTATATGGATGAATGAAGAAACACCTTAGTTCAGAAAATATTTATGAATGAACACGTTTGAGACTGAAATCAACTGATTTATCCATCCTACTTCTGAATATCTCCATCCATAATTAACACTGCAGGGAAATCAAAAGTGTAATTGAAAAGACAGTGACTTCCTACAATAGAGTAAATTAATGTAAGGCCCTTGTGCTTAAAAAGATAATATGAACCTATGCTATATTATCACATGAGACCCTATACTCATTTCTAGAACTTAAAAAATTCACTATGAAATATATCTTACCGTATTTTTTTAACATCTGCCTTGAAAGTCAGGCTAATTTTAAATTGAACTGCAAGCTCCTCTGAACTTAAAACAGATGAGAAAAACAGAGACAAATTAACAGATACACCAAAATTTAATGCAGATGCATCTTATCTGTGTCTAACAGAGAAATTATTCAAAATAGACCAATATCTATAGACCTACCTCCTATCCTTGCTTACATTTTGTTTTCTTTTTATCTCACCCTTAAAATATTTCCTATTTTTCTTAATTGCAGTTTAATTAAATTAAAAATTTAGAAATACCTTTATCTTTATCATTCCTCATGGATTGTTCTTGTTCTCGTGATAAATACACATTTGAATTTCATTTAACAGACTTAACTAATTAAATTCTAATGATTTTTACTAGTACAAAATAAGCTTATTCTTTTACAGCAAAGACAAACTAAACGGAGTAGCTTCAAGTTCATCTGAAATGTAAATGCAAATGAAAATCCAAGACAGGTTCTAGTTGCTGAGAAAGATGAGGCTTGATGAAATAGTGGGTAACATTATGATTTGTTAACCCCATCAATGAATTACTACTAACATTGCAAAATGGCTAAGAAATCTAACAGATTTAATTAATACCAGGTTCTCTCTCTATCTTTCATATATCAACAAACTACATTGTTAACAGAGAATTTGAACTAGTAGATCGGTGTTTCTCAACCTTGACAATTTTAAGGCATGTGGACTTCAACTCCCAGAATTCCACAGCTGGGAGTTGAAGTCCACATGCCTTAAAATTGTCAAGGTTGAGAAACACTGTAGTAGATGCTTGCTACAGAAAGGTTAGCAGACCTCCCTGTAATCTCTTTCACTATTAATAGAACAATTTAGCAGCTTGAGACCTTGGGATTGTCAACAACTGCCCAGAATGAGAACTCTAATTATTTCCACCAATCACCCCAAAATTCCATTTAGACACAGCAATGGAGATCCACATTACAGGGAGTCCTCGTATTATGGATCACAATTGAGCCCAATCTTCTATTGCTAAGTGAGACATTTGTTAAGTGAATTTTGCCCCATTTTATGATCTTTCTTGCCACAGTTGTTAAGTGACTCACTGCAGTTGTTTAGTTAGAAACACATTGCTAAATTAAGTGAATCTGGTGTCTCCACTGATTTTGCTTTTCAGAAGATCACAACATGACTCCAGGAAACTACTGCTGCATCCGTCATAAATATGAGTCAGTTGCTATGCATCTGAATTTTGATCACGTGACCATGGGGATGCCGCAAAGGTTGTAAGTGTGAAAAATAGCCATAAGTCACTTTTCTCAGTGCTATTGTAACTTTGAATGGTCACTAAATGATCTGTTATAAGTTGAGGACTATATGTAGTCTGTTTTTTTATAACTTCCTTTACCAAGTTATCAATTTAGGGATCATATAGTGTAGTGCAATCTTGCACAATTTAATGTGTTCCAGATGAAGGATGAGGGAAGCTGATACTGCAATGACCATTTGTTTTGTATTTTCAGTTTCCCCTCCAAAATTATTGAGAATTGATGGTTTGATTGACAGCCATCCAAACTATTGGGACCTAACATTCAGAATGCGGTATTTTTCTGAACCACATCTATTTAAAACAATGACTACAAAGTCTATAGTGATATGTGAACACAGGTCTCTTTCATAACTAGAATCTGATTTATTCCTTCTATAAAGCATAGTTTCTGTGCAGTCTGCCATTTCTGATTAATTAAAACACATTTTTGAAATATCAGCTAAACTATTTTGTAACAGTGTGACCATACTTGTTACACTTCTTAGCATGTTCTTAATAATATTTTTCAAAAATATTGTTAAGGTTTCTAAAGTAAACATTTAAATGTTGCTTTTTTAAAAAAAAAACACCCACACATTGCATGTTTAAAGAGCAAGAGATTAAAACTCTTTGAAAAATGGGTCGAATCCTATGAAGAATTATTAAAGAAAATTCTGGGTTACATAAAAACATCCTGTTCAGGAATCATTCATTATAACAAGTTAATTTAGTTTGGCTCAGAATATTCCTTAGAAACCTACCTGAAAACACAATGCAAATAAAGGCTGGAACCATAAGACATACCAGCATTGATTCAATGTTTGATTTGTTATTGTTTTCTAAGATACATTTTTGGTACAGTCTTATGACATGAATTATTCTGACACTGGAGATCACCACCAAGGCTAATTTATCCCATTTCTGAAGCCAGAGGGAGAAACATAGTTATTCTTTAGCATTTTTACAACTGCCAAAACGATAATTCTAAGGAACAGGAAAGCTGCTGTATCAGTGAAGCAGTAATTCTGGGCACAACGTAGTTTTGACAGCCAATCTTTCGTATAAATAATAATAATGCTATTTCTTTGCCTGCTTTTTTAAAAAACAATGTGATACAGGCCTCATATGATATCAGAAAGGTGACATTGCCTGTAATTAGGCTCACAATATAAATTAATACATCTTTCTCTCCTGTCTTGATTATCGCAACAATTTATGATGTAGATTAAATTGGATTTTATCAAAGCAAACTGCTGGAATTTTAAATAGTATGTTTTTTAAGAGATCAAGAAAAAAATGCAATAGCAATTAACATGTAAACACATTGTGGTATAAGCTGATGGGAGTGAAGACTCAGGAGTTAAAGATGTTTAGCTTGTCAGCTGGAAAGCTGACAGCCTGAGTTCAAGACCTGAGCACCATGCAATGGGATGAGCTCCTGTTCCTGCCCCAGCTCATGCCCACCTAGCAGTTTGAAAGCATGCAAATGTGAATACATAAATAGGTACCACTTCGGTGGAAAGGTATCTGTGTTCCGTGCGCCTTTGGCATATAGTCATGCTGGCCACATGACCACAGATGTGTCTTCAGACAATGCTGGCTCCCTTGGCCAAGAAATGGAGATGAGCACCATGCCCTAGAGTCAGACATGATTGGTCAGGGGAAATCTTTACCTTTTTACAAGCTGATGGTTCGTGAGCTGGCTAAAGCCTCAAACACATTCTTTTAAAAACAAAAACAATAACTTATTACTTATGCCAGTGATGGCGAACCTTTTAGAGACCGAGTCCCCAAACTGCAACCCAAAACCCATTTATGCATCGTCGGGTGCCGGGTGGGTGTGGCCCATTGGGTGGGTGTGGCCCATTGGGTGGGTGTGGCCCATTGGGTGGGCGTGGCTGCGGTGGTAACGGCAGACTGGGTGGGACTAAAAAGTTTAATCAATCAATTCCAACTTTGCAAGATCTTTTTTTTCCCCGCAAGAAGTTGAAATTGACTGATTGATTGAACTGTGGGGGTTTTTTTGCACATGGTGGTGGAGGCCTAAATCGAAAAGGTTTTATAAAACCCAGCTGAAGGCCTAGGACTGGGGCGATGGCACATGTGCCCACAGAGAGGGCTGAGTGCCGCCTCTGGCACCCGTGCCATAGGTTCACCACCACTGACTTATGCTATTTCCCCCCCCCCCCCATGAAAGCTCTAAAAATAGCACAGCATTTTATTGAAGTGCTGGGCCATGGGCTGCATTTGAAGACTTTGTTATCCATGGAAGCTCCCAGACAATGCCTGCGAACTGCACACCCTGCTTCTGCTGTCCTCTGTTTTGGAGAGAGCTGTGTCGAGCTGTGCCTCTGCTTATACAAGGAGGCTCACTCTTGGTATGCCCACATAAAACCTCTCTGCTACGTGAACTGCATTGAACACAGATGGTCCCCGACTTACAACTGTTTGTTTAATGATGGTTCAAAGCTACGACAGTCTTGGAAAAAATAACTTACAATCTATACTCACATTTATGACTATCGCTCACTCCTGCAGTCACATGATCACAATTTGGATGCCTGGCCACTAGCTCACATTTAAGTCTTGGTTGCAGCATCTTGCAGTCATGTGTTCATGATTTGACCCCCCCTTTTTTGGCTGATTTCATTGAAGGAGCTGGATTCACTTAAGGACCACAGGATTCGCTTAATGGTCCTGCAATTCACTTAATGACTGTGTGACTCACTTAACATTTCCACAAAAATTGTTGTAAAATTGGGTCCAACTCAACTTACAACAGAAATTCCTGTCCCAACTGTGGCCAAGGACTGTGGCCAACTGCTTACTAGTGCAATTCAAGGTACTTGACCAAAGCATAGAACTCTAAAGCACTTCAGGGCATGAGGTCCACCTATCTGAGAAATCACCTCTGTCTCATCATTTTGGCCTGCTTGTCAGCTCCACTATATGTACCGGACTAAGAAAGACACCTCAAAATAAGGCTATTTTATTGGTTGTAGTAACAGAATCTTTGCCCATTTCAGATTGTTTGGCCTTGACTCACAGGTTTCACCTTGTCATTTTGGCAAACAGATCTGGTTTATCTCCATCCAGGCCATTGTTTTTATTCTCTACATCACACCCCATCAAATGTGACAGAGTGGATGCATTTTGTGTCCCATCCATTAAGCAATGCCATCTGATAGGTCCTTTGCACCTTTGGAATAGTATCTCCTGGAGAGTTGGGCTCTGCCCCACCCTGTAAACTTTTAAATGATCTCTGAAAACCTGTCCCCCCCCCAAAAAAACTGTGGATAGGCAGGAATGCACAGAATCTGTTAGGGTATATCTGTTCCTGCTGTTATGTTTACTACTATGTTACTTTCTGTTTGTTAGATCTTGCATCTGCTGTAAACCTCTATGCAGTCCCCAGTCAGTGTTTGCAGCTTTATAAATTCACAACCCTCTATATTTATGTCATTTTCTATAGGTATTGTCTAGGTATATAAACATACTCCTACACCCATATACATAAGATTAAACTGATTGTATATATACAAAGTTAAAACATCAAAATGCACACGTGTGCAGGTATAACAATCAACAGAACAGAAATTTAATTAAAATTCTGTTCTTACTGTTTTATTGATCTCTCTTTTAAAATTCTTCTATTTCAAGTGACTAGAAAAATGATAAAATATGCTACTGGACTTATTTTTTAAAAAAGCTCAAGGAAAATAAGTAGTTTTGGGAAAGGAAAATAATAAATAAAAATGTTTCAACTGAGTTTCAAATAAACCACTTATCAAAACAAGAGATTTAACCATTACATCATTATAAAATTATTGGTAAACATTATTCTAGAAAACACTGGATACATGGTGAGCAGTTAGGGGGGGGTGTCTTCCTTTGCAAAGCAGCCAAACAACTGTTGGGATTAGCCTATATTGAAATAAATACCAGACAAAATGGACCAAGAGCTTTTGAAGAATAGCTTAACATCACAGCAGAAAAATGAGTTCATTACAGATGCAATGGAAGGAAAGTGAGTAGAAAGCTCATTAACTACTTCTGTCTTTCAAAAATGATTACAGATAGGTTTGGGTGATGGAAAAACCAGCCAATGTGGATAAGAACTTATGACTTGGTTAGATTTCTGATCTAATTTACTATTTACATATACATCACATTAATAGATAGCAAACTGGAAAAAATTAATGACCACATCATGCTTCATTGCGATCATTGTTTTCGATCTGATTTCTTGCTAAAGTGATACACTCTCAAACTTTCTGAAGATTTCTTCATTATCCCAAGCAAATTAGCAGGATACTTTGGGCACAACAGAACTTAAAAAACAATCCATCCCAGGAATGTTGGAAAGCAGTATCATAGTACTGGATCCTAGGGAATTATCATGGATTGGGTCTAGGCTAAATCTGTTTGTCCTAGTATCCAATAGAATCAACTATTCATTTACTTTTTTGCATTAATTTCAAAGGCATTTAATTTTGATGGACTTGGTCTAGATTTATTCCTTTTACTTTAATATGAAATATATGAAATAGTTTTGGATCCTTTTTAATACATTTATAGATATGTTGTCAAAGCAAAAATAAACTCATTATGCACTGGCTTGTCTATGTCATTCATAGGAGCGACCTGCAAGCAATGAAGAATACATCTATCATGAAGGAAGCCAACAACTGAATAAAATTTTAAACAATAAGGCTACAGGTGATAAGGATAGATATTATAGAAAAATACTATCTCTCTGCATCGCTGCATCATTTGTTATCTGTTATCTGGAGGAAGAATAGAGCTCTGTGCAGAGCAGATATGCTATCAGTGCTTCTAGTTTTTTGTGTGAAATGCCATGTACAACAATAAAGTTGATAATGCATGTATTTAAATGAAGAACAGAAAACACATTTTATTTTTACTCCATTATTTCTTTTGCAATCCAAATCTGCAAGAGAAACCAATGGGCAAAGATACAAAAGAATGTTTTTGTTCTATGAACAAAATGAAGCCATACTCTACTCAGAGGCATGCAATAGTTTTCAGTAATTCAAAATTGGATTTCTATCATTGGTAACGGAGCCAAGTTCCACGGTACTATTTTTTGTTAAGCAAAAACCAAATGTAGTATTTCACAGCAATTTGGGTTTCTTTGGGAAAAAGGGGGTGAGGGTGGGGATACATGCATGCAACCACAAATCAACTACTTTGCAAAGGATATGGGACCTTGTTCAAAGGCTGTATCATGCAGGAGCATCCACAAAATTCAAGAGGGCAACCACCATCACATAGCTGACAATCCACCACTTTTTACACACATGAAAAGACATGGGCAAATGCCTTTTTGACTTTCCTGAAAACCTCTCTCCCCACTACAGAGGTTATTGCTCTCCTGAAATATTTGTCTGAAGGGCACTGAATATGTGGCTGTTTTCAGTGTTGATAAAAATTGAACGGTTTATAAAAAATGTCTTGTGTTTTCAGTTCATTTTATTTTAAGCCATAGGACAATGAAAGGCTGATTTGGATTACCATGCACCTGACCTACAGATGAAGAATTAAAAAAACAACACTTCACCTGGCATAAATTTAGGTTTTCTTTACGTTCCTAACATGATTGCCTATGTGAATTTTGCCCTATCACTGAAAATAGTGAGGCAACCTTTGGGTAGTTATAAAGTATGAGGGATTACACTATAAATGACACAATATGAGTCTTTATGCCAAATACTGAGATCACAGTGAGAGAACCTGACTTATAACTTGGCGTATGAAACCCAACAGATAATATAATGGGTTTTATTAATAATAAGAATCTTCTGCTTCCCCCCATACAGACACTGATAAATTCTTATCTGAACGGGATTTAATATTATTGACTGCTAAAAATCCATCCACCCCCACAACCTTAGCTTAGCAAGATCCAACATTGACTTTTTCCAAACCACATTTGGATAGCTGCCAAATCAATCCTCACAGTAAACACAAGGCTACAATCACCTCTCAAAAAGGAAGAAATTGACAGAACTTGAATGGCCCAAGAAATAGCTGTGAAATGCACTGCTCTTCATAACATATGGCAATGCCAAATAATGTCCCACTGGCCACATTGCTGGCTGAGGAATTCTGGGAGCTGAAGTCCACAAGTCTTAAAGTTGTCAAGGTTGCAGAACCCTGTCCTAGACTTATGACCACAATTGAGCCCAAAATTGCTAAATGGGATAGTTAAGTGAGTTATAAAGTGAATCTGGCTTCCTCACTGACTTTGCTTGTCAGAAGATTGCAAAAGGTGATCATGTGATCTTGGGACACTGCAACTATCATAAATATGAACCAGTTTCCAAGCAACTGAATTTTGATCATGTGACCATGGGGATGCTGCAGTGGTCATGTGAAAAATGATTATAAGTCACTTTTTTCAATGCCATTGTAACTTTGAACAAGATTGTAAGTCAAGGAGTACTTGTACAATACATATATTCTGTTACCAATCAATTCCACAACCAGACTTTATTTTTAATCCACCTCAGTTTGTGGGATTTGGAACCAAAAATATTCCTTCATTTCACCTTGGCGGGAATGACTTAGAGACTTGAAACTTAGTGGTAGAAAAGGAATCAACAAGACTTGCTTAATCATGTTTTTACTTGCAGCAAATGGTGAAAATTCCTTCTGACCAGATGGCTTGCAAGATTAATTTTAAATTAAAGGCAAAGGCAAACCAGAAGTACTGAAAAAAATATCAAACGTTTCTGCCAGTCTTCCACAGTTCCATGTTCCAAATAGCCCTCAAACCTGTTGAAACAGATCCCCCTTAATTCAGTAAAAAAGTCAGTATGAACTTGCATATGTTTTGTTACTCGACTAGGTAACATTAGAAGGGCACTGAAGATGTTACATAGTTGGGTAATGAAACATCTGCTAACAAACAATCAAGCTCAGACAGCACCAAGAGTTCAACCATAGTTCAACTGTGAGCTACACATGTTCTCTTCTAAAAATCAGTGTCTTACTTTTATCACTGTGTTGATCAACTCTATTCCTATTTGAATGACCAAGGTAAGTTTTTAAAAACATGCATTTAAATAATTCACGTCTTGTCATGGCTACTGATGCTTATGCCAGGGCTTATTATTTCCTTTTTTCAATAGGGATAAAAACACATTTTTGTCCATTTTCCTAGAAAAAAATGCTAATGTATAATGTAAACAGTACTAAAAGTACCCAGTAGATTCCTAAAACCTTTACAAACCTATATCTTTAAAATATTTTCTTCTAATCAGACTCTTTCTAGTGCCTCTACAGAAATAGTTTTACAATCTCAGCAATTATTTTGCATAAAACCTACTACTTTGGCTTTGGTAATTGTTTTGGCTCCACTTTGAAGCTCTCCTTAGACTTAGACTATATAAGAAAATTATAGCTTATTAGCAATTTAGTGCCATTCAGTAGTAGAGGTAATAAATGTTACCATATTCACAATATATGGCATAACATTTGGGTTGTGTTATGATTCCAAAATGATTATGATGCTGAACATATAAGGATTTTCCAGCAGTGCAGAATCTAGGGCAATGGCATTTGCTTGATTTTTAACAACTCAGATGTTGCCACTAGTGTGCCACTTAAAAGGGATTAGCTAAGAGAAAAACTCTATTTGGCATATTGAAAAACCAGCCCAAACATTCTATTAAAATTCTTTGCCCATGAATCCAGATCTATTAACAGCAGCATTATGGGTAGTAAAGAAAGGAAAGTCAGTCATTCTCCTTTTTTATAATACCGGTATGTAATTACTCAGTAATCTATAAACAAGCAGGTTCCTTTCTCACCCATTATCTTTAATGTCTATATTGTTTGCTCATGCTGCTATAAGCCTTCTTGAAAGTACTCCTTCTTAATATAGTAAAAACTGAGTTGATCAAATCCTAAATCACACTAATAACACAAGCAAATCTATTGCTTGTGTTATTAGTATCTGGCAATCAGTGTTAGGGAAGGGAAGATATAATCTCTGAGGATGACAAAATGTGTTACCAAAAATTGTGAAGGGAAAAATACAATGTCTTCATTCTATGTGAATGACCACAAGGACAAAAAGGATGCATATTTATAACCAGAAGGTTGAATGATCATATGAGGAATCATGAGTTACTTCAGTGAAAGTGAAGGAAGCAGGATACTTATGAGAAATCTACCTGCTGAACTGATACAGACTAATGAGGGCAACATCAGTTATGAATAAATGAATTGGTTATTTGAAAATTATATTATTTATCATGTTCAGGAATTAATTTAGGAGGGAGAATATAATTTATAAAAAATTCACAGGTAGCAGGAGGAAATAACTCAATCTTTCTTGTTTTTTAACAGTTATAATATGTCTCCAAGTAGCCTTTTCCATTAAAAAAACATTGAGTACTGTACAAAAATTAAAGCAATCCTGCTTGCTGTTTAGAATTTACTATCTGATGCAACTGACCTTTCGAAATCTATGTCACAAGAAATCAATGGTGGGGGGGGTTTACTTCTATCAGCTTACTCAATCCCCCTCTTTACAAGTCCCTTCTGAAAGCAGTGCCACATCACCATAGTTATAAAACCAGTTGGAGGGGAAAGAGAAAGGACAAGTGATGCTGGAAGGTAATGTGGAGGATAATGTACAGACAATGGAGGCAATGAGAAGAAGATCTCTGATCAAAGATTAAAACATGAACTCAAGGAAAAGTGTGTTTATGCAGGGTTACAGATAGTGACACAGCAGAAAAGAAAATGGGGGCAGCCTTATGTCTATCACTTGAGAATAGCAGCAAAAACCTAGCAGACTCATCCCATTTGACATTCATACTATGTCAAGAGTGATTTTTTTAGATTTCCGAGAAATCTATTGGATGGATTACTATCTCAATCCTGGGAAATATTACTATCTCAATCCTGGGAAATACCAACAAAATCTTCCAATCAGATTTCATATATACATTCTTACAGAAGCTTAAAATCATCAAACAGTAGTTTTGAATGCTAACCAAAAATACATCTTCTCTTCAATGTAACTGGTAATCTATCTGGGTAGCTGGATTCTTGCAGCAAACTGAACATGAATTTTGTATACTCTTGTGGGCAAAAAATGTCTTTTTGCTGTTACAAAAAGTCCTGCTCTAGTAAGATTTTCATTGCTGCCAAGTAACCCTGTAAAGGTTATTGTGTTTCATACATATTGGCAGCCAATTGTACAGAGGTAACCCATAAAAAGAATTAGAAAACAGCCAAAAATTAATATCTCAGGATCATCTTTGTAATTATCTTCATTCTGGTAGTTTTTAAAAAAAAATATTTGCAGTTTTAATCAGATTATGAGATGGTTGAAACCAACTTTTCTTTATAAAAGGGTGACAAATGGCACTGAAAATGAACACGAAGTGCAAATTAATGTTTGTTAACACATTTCTCATTAAAGTTCACACTTAAAATCAAGAACAGCATCTTACAATTTTTTCCCCAAACAATTCTTGTGATTTCTACAATGAATGATAGTTCATCTTTAGTGTAGTATTTCTGTGGGAGACATATTGCATTTTCCTATTTAATCTCTTAACTAACAATTCTTGCAGCAAAATGTGATTACTTAAAAATCATGTTTGCCTTCAGATGTCACCAGTGAAGACTGAAACAACTGTCTCCCACATTTCTGCAGTTATTTTTTGCCACCAGAAGTGAGCATTTCACTGTTCAGTTTTTTCTGATTCATTGTGACCCAGTAGACAACATTTCACTAGGATTGTCAATCAGAAACTGCTTTCTTGAGTCCTTGTAAGCTCATCCTTATGTCATCATTGAAAATAACTAGACACCTTCTCTTCTGTCAGCCTCTTTTTCACCTAGCTTCAGTTTTTTCAAGCATTAGTATCTTTTCAGGATTCTTCCTTTTACATTAAATGTGCCAAATATTTATTCTTTAGCTTTGTTGTGAATGCTTCTAGTGAGCAGTTTGCTCTTACTTCATCTAGTGGTGAATGGTTTTTCTCAGATATTTTCCAGCGCCATGATTCAAAGGCACCTTTATCTTTCTTCAGTCTTTCTAATGTTCCAACTTTAATACGCATATGTATGATATGTCTGAGAAAACCATAACCTTCACAATATGTAACTTTGCTGGCAGTATGATGTCTCTGCACTTTCAAAGTAACAGGTATCTCTTTATTTCATAGCTCCATTCCTGTGAATTTTTGACCTAGGAAGTTAACTCTGTTAGTATTTCAACTTTTTCTCCACTTTGCCTATTGAGATATAATAATCATTTATGTACATTATGTACACTGCCTAGAGCCCTCTCTGTGGGAGATAAGTGAATAGGAAACATGAAATATAAATAAATAAATAAAATAAATGTATGTATATGTATATATTAATATTGAGCATTAAACAAGTTTTTATTCTCTCTTCTTTCACCTTCAACAAATGAGTTCTAAGTCTTCCTCCTCATTCAAGTGATCAAAACAGAACAGCAGCAGGAAATCTGAGATTGTTGATATTCTTCCAAGCAATTTAAATCTCAATTGTTGTTTCTTCCACTGCAATATTTTTCATAACATATTCTGCAAATTAGTTAAATAAGATGGCTTTACACAATCTTGCCATGCCTCTTTCCAAATTTTTAACAATTTAATTGCTCCATATTCTTTAATAAGCAGATGAGATGGCTCAGGTTTTAAGGGCTATTCACAATAATAACAATGATGCTCTTCCCTTCCAAGGTAACCACAATTTTGTCAAGAGCCAAAACAGAGTTAGAAATTGTAAGTAAAATGAATAAAAATATGAGTTAAGAAAACAACAATTAATAAGACTAATTTATATCACTATCATTTACTACGTACATATCTCCACACTTTTCTATCCATACAAACCATTCGTGCTTCTACCACATGCATAGGTCACTTAGTATATCACTGCTTGTTCTTTTAACATTTCTCTTTCATATCAAGAATATTCATGACTTTCTTGATCTTCTTCTTTATCCATTCAGTCCTTCTTTATATATTTTTGCAACCTCATCTGTATTCATTCTCTCTATATGACTGAAATATCGTAACATATTTTTTGTACTGGTTGGTCACTGATGCATCCAATCTACATTTATTTATGCTTCAACATTATATTTATCACTTTGCCATGTTTTACACATATAGATACTTAAATTATGTATTCCAAATAAACAGCCTTTTCTTTGTGGACAATAAGTAACTGTCATTCACCATTCCCATTTACTCTTGTATCTTCAAATGGTCAAATTCTTTTTTTCTCTTTTCTTATTTCCACCCATCCATCATATCATGATTGCATTCATTCAGAATACTGCATAGTATCTTTCATTATTACCGTTCTTTGGGGTGTAACATACAAATTATCATCAATCTATGGATTTCTACATTCATACTCACCCATAGATGACATAGATGCATACTTTCTGATTCAAAGTTTAACTCTTTTTTTACAGTTAGGCATTAAACTCCACCCCACAATATCAGACATCATTCATTCAGATCTGTGATATCATTCCCTTTTTGAAAATTTTACATTTAAACTTTGTTATATTTCAAGTTGCACTTTTTCATATGTCATGGTTGTGCATAGTTACTGCTGACCTCTGACCTCTGTCACTTTGTGGCTTTGGTTAATAGAGGCTTTCACTTTGTAGTTTTTATTAAGAGAAGGTTTAGACTGAGTTACCAGACACATATGTGCCATTTTAAGCCATCTTTGTCACAAGAAAGACAATACTGGTTAGTTGTTTATATTTTAAGAGTACGCCATGAATACTACCAAAGATCAGATTTTAGCTCATGCATGCACATGCATTTTATGCAGCTAGGATCTGTATTCCAGAGATGAAAGCTTGAAAGCTAACAATACTATTGACCATATTCCACTATTTCAAAAGTATTCAGGATATACTGATATATTTCAGAATACTGGGCCCCAAAATATGAAACCAAAAGCCTCTATAATTAAGTTTTGGTAATAAACAGCATTGAAAAATAGATAAAAAAATAATAGTTTTTCTATTTAAGAAAAAGTACATAAAACATTGACTTTTCAGAATGTTAGACTTTACTGGATAGTAAAGGAAGTGATAAATTTTCTGGCAAATATTTTAATTTGTCAAGAAAAGATAACTGCTTAAGAATTGTGTCTGCCTTTCAAACCTCCAAGATAGTTTTCAGTTAAAATCCTAAGAGATAATAAGGAAGATGAAGGAAACCTGCCCTATACTCAATAACCGTCCAGCACCACATATTAAGTTCCAACTAAACTGATTTACTGCTCATGCCTGTGCACAGGAATCTAGTCAACTAATGCTTAGCACTATTTTGGCACTAGATAAGGATTAATGGAATTCAAGAGAGTCAGGACTAAATCTGCTTGTGCCAATGTAGACTGATTCCTCTTTTGATTGCACCCCAGGCTCTGCCCCTCTTTCTCTTACAGTAACAACCTAGGAAGACATAGATCGCCTGTTGCATGGCTGTTAATAAAAACATTGTTTTTAATGTGGCTAAGAATTTATACCTCTGTAGTGACCAAGACAAAAAGAGATAAGACTTACCATATGACACATTTCTTTCCATTAATTATTTGAACGGTAGTCAGGAATACAGGAGAGGACTGAGGTAACAGCAGGTGGGAGAAAAGGAAAATCAGCAATACAAACTAATACAAGCTAAACTTGGAGAAAGAAAAGTAAAAAGAAAGAATAAAAAGTGCAAAGAAGAAAAAAGGAATAAAAAAGAAAAGGGAAAAAGTGACACAAAGAAAAAGAAAAGAAATATATAAAGAAATGATTTCTAATTCTCATCATAAGTATAAACAAGTTTGGTAGCTCTTCACCTCCATAAGACAGCAAACATATATTTCTTTTTCCCATGATCCATCCCTTAATTATAAGCAAATCCTTAAGGCATCAAGTTTTCAATCCTGGTGTCAGCATAAACAAACAAACACATAAAAATAAATCTGTAATCTTTAGTCCTTTCTAGTGTCCAATTTAAATCATAAAAGTCTCTAATCTCTGTTATGACTTCCAGTAGACAAAATAATTTTGGTATCCACAAAAAAGTGTTTAACTTTTTATAAATGGCTACAGAAGGAATAAAACGCCACATGAATATTGAAAACAGCTATTCAGAATACAAAGGGAGTGAGACAAAGATGCATATTGTTTTCATATTTCCTTAATTTACACAGTGAATATATTATAAAAATAGTAAGATTAGACAAGTTGACAGTGTAATCAAAATAAGGGTCTGGAATGTCTATGGAGATTCTCAGTCATCCAGGTCATAGTTATCCCAAAGATGCTTTTTTTCACGAGGCAATTGGACTTTCTTGTTTTTCTTTGAAGACGCTTCGCTTCTCATCCAAGAAGCTTCTTCAACTCTGACTAGGTGGTGGGGAATGGAAAGAGTATAAATCTTTCCATTCCCCACCATCCAGTCAGAGCTGGATGGAATATACTGCAAGGAGTACAAATCTTTTTATTCCCCAACATCCAGTCAGAGCTGAAGAAGCTTCTTGGATGAGAAGCAAAACATCTTCAAAGAAAAACAAGAACATCCACTTGCCTTGTGAAAAAAAGCATCTTTGGGATAAGGGTCTGGAACACTAATAGTTGAGGTTTGTAGTTGACACCATTTCCTTAGCTGAAAGTAACAATAAATTAAAAGAATTCATGTGCAGAATAAAAATGGAAAGTGAAAACAGATTAATGTTAAATGTTAAGAAGACAAAGGTAATATAATTCTGTTTTCTTAATGAAAGTTTATAGTGAAGAAGTGAAAACCACTGTTTTTTTTTCCTTGGGATCAGTCATAGATAAAGATGGACAATGTGCTCAAGAAGTAAACACATTAATCCTAGGGAGGAAAGTAATGATAGATCAAAATACTTCTATAGAACTATTAAAAGAATGTTCTTTTCAGTGATAATATATAGTTGTGAATTTGGACAATAGGAAAAAGTTATAGGAGGGAGATATATACCACTGAATTACAAAGACTAACCAAAAGAGTACCATGCATTAAGAGAAGAACCAACCAGCTGATCCTATGCTATATTCTTGGGTCAACAATGAGCAAGTAGAAACTTACACATTTTGAACATGCAATGTAAGTGGATGATGAACAAAAATGATGAACAAAAATGACTATTCTTGACAAGATTGAGGAACTAGAGGAAGGAGGATTGATGGAATGAAAGAGATTATAAAATTGTTTTTGCTTATCCTAAAGTAAGGTAAAGTGGTGAACAATTTGTTCATGCAATCAGCCAGAATTTAGCTTGACTCAATGGTACCTTACTAAGTAATGTATTAAGTAAGTAGAAGAGCTGATAAAATAAGAAACATTTACTTTCTGCTGGTATTCCAATGTTTGGGAGAATATAACATGGATTGGGTAGAAGCACTTAAAATCTCTGTAGAAAGAAAAAATTCCTGCATCAGCGAGAATAAGCCAGTTTTAAGTAAGATTCCAGAAAATGGTACCCACAGGTTTTCATGAAATACATTTTTGCATTTCATATGCTCATTATATATGTAATGGGCTCTGATACATTTGACCAATATGTCATGACATACTGATATATTTAGCAGTTCAATAAATGGGCAAAATTTCAGTCCATTTCATGAGAAGATTTCACTGAATCACTTAAAAATTTTATCCTGCTGATGAAGAAGTACATCATTACGTTAAATGATTTTGCGTCACAGAAGGCCGACTCTGTTTATAGCATAAAACTGATTTAGGAAAGGACCTTAATGGTCCCAAGAACTGTGCATCTTTGTCTTTTATCATTTTATCTATGTATCAGAAAGCTTATCAGCTAAGTCAAATCCAAACCAGCTCACTGCAAGGAATCCTAAATTTATCTATTATGAATGGGATTAGGTTTCCTCATAAGAAGCAGATATATTAGAATTCTTTTGGATATGAATATCTATCTGGTATCACAGATTGTGACAACTGCTAGGCACACCTTATAATCAGCTTTTTCTAAGATTTACCAAAATTGTTGATAATGTCTATAACAGACTACTGAAATAGTTTATGAAGAGCTAAAAGTTTAGTCTGCAGAAAATAGGTTGACATATAATATAATACGAAGCAACTATAATATACTAATATTAAAAAATATTCCACTATAGTTCACCCAGAAAACACTAACAGATCTGTCTCCAACTGTTGCTGGATTATCTAGAAAATATTAGGAGTTGCTTTTCTCAGTAATTGCTTCTGGATTCTGAAATGCAGTCCCTCTAAAAATAAGAGAATTGTTAACATTGTTGGCCCACATTCTACTTTATGACAATAAAATGAAAGGCAAAGCAAGAGAGTCAGGAATTAGTATAAATCTAATGGCATCAAATAACCAATCTGATTTATCTAGTCAACAGGAGTCAACAGAGATAATCCAGAGACAATACACAAGATCAAGACATAGGTAAATTTAAAAAGACTTGTTCAGGAATCCAGATATACAACAAAACATGGTCTAAGAAGGAACAGAACTAAATCTTCAAGTTGTCTACAGCAAGAAATGTTCCATGGTATAAGCTTATTTATTTAGTTGTCTGTTTATTAAATTCACATGTAACCCATCTAGCGGTTCATGGCAACTCTTATCTAGCTCCTATGTCCAAAACAATCTCATCATGTACAAAGTGACATTATATAATAATAATAAAGTTGGAAGGGACCTTGGAGGTCATCGAGTCCAACCCCCTGCTCAGGCAGGAACCCTACACCATTTCAGAAAAATGGCTGTCCAGTCTCTTCTTAAAAACTTCTAGTGTTGGAGCATTCACCGCTTCTGGAGGCAGGTTGTTCCATTGGTTAATTGTTCTAACTGTCAGGAAGTTTCTCCTTAGTTCTAAGTTGCTTCTCTCCTTGATCAGTTTCCATCCGTTGCTTCTCGTCCTGCCTTCAGGCGCCTTGGAGAATAGCTTGACTCCCTCTTCTTTGTGGCAGCCCCTGAGATATTGGAATACTGCTATCATGTCCCCCCTCTTCCTTCTTTTCGTTAAACTAGACATACCCAATTCCAGCAACCGTTCTTTATATGTTTTAGCCTCCAGTCCCCTAATCATCTTTGTTGCTCTTCTCTGTATTCTTTCTAGAGTCTCAGCATCTTTTTTACATCGTGGTGACCAAAACTGGATGCAGTATTCCAAGTGTGGCCTTACTAAGGCTTTGTAAAGTGGTATTAATACTTCAACTGGTCTAGACCATTTGGAATACGTTATTCAATATTTCACTATACTGCTGATTCCATAAAAATAATTCTAAATTAAACAAAAGGGAACTTGCTATAATTTTATTTAGAAATCAATAATTATTCCAGTCTGAAAATTCAGCTTTGAAATTCTGATAAACTATCAGGTGACTTTAAAATTAGTAGGTTCTTGGTTGCCTCAAATAGAGTTGAAATTCTAAAGGGAAAAGCAGCAGCAATGTTGAATTTCATTAAGATACATAGTGCTGAGAAACAATAGAGTCCCTTGTGGCATTGCATTTTGATTTAATGTTTTTCCACTCCAGTGACAATTCATCCCCCACTGCCTTACAAATGATGACTTGTGGGTCTTAACCTTACAAGAACGATACATGTGACCCATTAGCTACCCTACTTAAAAGCTTTTGTTAACCTGTAGTAAGAGCTGGAGCCATGGTTTAAATATAGGCAGTAGCAGATGGTCTTACAAAACATGCTCCCTCCAATCCTTTTTATTCCCCTTCTGCAAGTCATCAATGTTCTTTACCTATTACCTAGACTTAGGTTTATACTTTTGGCAGATGGCCTAGTAACAAATGACACAATGGCTTTAACAATACTTGCAAGTTGAGTGGCTGGTTTGGTTTGAATTAAATTATTCTCAAACAACAGACAATATTGTTTAAAGTAAACAGAAAATGAATAGAATCAAGAGATCTTGTCTTAGGAACCACATACTTCTGTTTGGAACTGATTTCTGCATAATAAATTCCATTTGGGAGACCCTTTAGACAGTAACTCCTGCCCTGATCATTTCATGATTGGACTATTGCATTGGGGTCTATTTGGGGCTGTCCTTGAAGACCACCTCAAAGCTCTAATTTGGATTGCACTCCAAAATTAAATTCCTTCATGGACAGTAGTTTCAAATGAAAGGCAGAAAAAACTGTCAAGATCTGATGAAAAGACAAAGGGTGGATTTCTTTTGTGATGGCTTTAACTAGCTTGTCTATTACTAACAGAATTATTTTTATTTTATTGGAATTATTTTTTATTTTTTATTTATTACTAAATTTATTTGCTTCCCATCTCACAGTTTGAGGTAATTCTGAACAGTTTATAGTGTGATAAATATACAATTATGCATTATGTACCAAATTATGTAGATTATGTGATTTCCTTTTTCATTTAATACAGTATCCCTATTTAAATTAAAGTTATAGAAGTGGATACATTAGTTTTTTATTCAGCCCTCATATCTACTTTTTTGTCAGTTAGTACAGGGTTTGTATTAATTTTCTTTTATATATTCCTTCATCTATGATATTCAATATTATGATTCAAGATAAATGTTTTATGTAAAAATAAAGCCATGAGATATCACGACATTTAAATTAAAAAAAATAAAATAACGTTGCATAGTTGCTTTATTAGGCTAACAGATCAGATGCTGAGCAACAAGAATTTGTCAAAGTACTGGAAAACATTAACTGAACGTTTAGAAGAATTAACACAGATTCTAGGAATTTCGACTGCTCTAGAATAGAACAGAGCTGGAAGGGACCATGGAGGTTTTCTAGTCTAGCCCCCTGCTCAAGCAGGAGGACCTACACCATCTCAGACATGTGACTGTCTAGGCTCTTCTTAAAAATCTCCAGTGATGGAGCGCCCACGATTTCTGGGGGCAAGCTATTGCATTGGTTAATTGTCCTCACTGTCAGGAAGTTTCTCCTTAATTCCAGGTTACTTCTCTCTTTGTTCAGTTTCCAACCATTGTTTCTTGTCCTGCCCTCTGGTGCTTTGGTGAATAACGTGACCCATTCTTCTTTGTGGCAGCCCCTCAAATACTGGAAAACTGCTATCATGTCTCCCCTATTTCTTCTTTTCTTTAGACTAGCCAGACCCAAGTCCTGCAGCCGTTCTTCATATGTTTTAGTCTCCAGGCCTTGGAACATCTTAGTTGCTCTTCTCTGAATTTTTTCCAAACTCTCAACATCTTTTTTGTGATATGGTGAGCAAAATTGGCTGCAGTATTCTAGGTATGGTCTTACTAGGATTTTATAAAGCGGTACTAATACTTGAACTTGATTCTATGCCTCTGTTTATACAACCCAGGATTGTATTAGCTTTTTTGGCTGCTGCTGAACACTGCTGGCTCATAGTCAAGTGATCATCCACTAGGACTCCAAGGTCCCTCTCACAGTTACTATTTTTAAGCCAGGTCTTGCCCAATCTGTACTTGTACCTTTGATTTTTCCTGCCTAAGTGTAAAACTTTACTTTTCTCCACATTGAAACTCATTTTGTTGGATAGGGCCCATTCTTCAAGTCTGTCAAGATCTTTTTAGATCCTGAGTTTGTTTTCTGGGATGTTGGCTACTCCAGCCAATTTGGTGTCATCTGCAAATTTGATGAGTTCCCCTTCAATTCCCTCATCTAAGTCATTGATGAAGATATTGAAGAGTACTGGGCCTAAGATGGAACCTTGTGGTACTCCTCTGCTTACTTCTTTCCATGTGGATGTAGTGCCATTGAGGACTACTCGTTGAGTACGGTTTGCCAGCCAGCTACAGATCCATCTGGTGGTGATGTTGTCTATTCCACCTTTTTCTAGCTTACCAAGAAGTAGGTTGTGGTCTACTTTATCAAATGCCTTACTGAAATCTAAGTATACTACATCCACAGCATTTCGCTGATCTACTAGTGTAGTCATGTTATCAAAGAATGAAATAAGATTGGTTTGGCATGATCTGTTTTTAACAAACCCATGCTGGCTACTAGTTATAACTTTGTTTGCTTCTTGTTGTTTGCAGATCTGTTTTTTTGATTATCTTTTCTAGGATCTTCCCAGGTATTGATGTTAAACGGATTGGTCTGTAGTTTCCTTGGTCCGTTTTTTTCCCCCTTTCTTGAAGATGGGAACCACATCAGCCCTTTTCCAACCAGGTACTTCCCTGGTGCTCTTGGATTTATGAAAGATGTGGTGCAATGGTTCTGAGATATCTGCCAGCTCCTTCAGAACTCTGGGATGTAATCTGTCAGGCCCCAGTGATTTATATTGGTCAAGGTCAGATACCATTTTCTTGCTTAAGGTCAAGGTCAAGGTCAAGGTCAGATACCATTTTCTAGTTTAATTTTTGTTTCTAATTTGTCTTTTGCAGTGGTTTTTTTTGGTATGTTGGGCTATAGTTTATTTTTGTGTGAAGACTGATGCAAAGTATGAGTTAAGCAGCTCTGCTTTCTCTCTGTTGCCTGTTATTTCCTTGCCATCTTCTCGCTTTAGTGGATTTACAGAGTGGACCTAGAAGAGTCTGGATCTGTGGTATGATAAGTTCAATCCTAATCAAACACACAAATCAACCAGAAGTAGTAATGATGCAATAGATAAAAAAATGACAGATCTACAGGAAAGGAACTTGTTGATTCAAATCAGTTGAACAGAGGTACAGCTCTGAAGAAAGCAGAATGATGATCACTGAATGTGCATCCAGCAGTATTAAAGTTTTGCCCATTTGTCTGATTTAATGGAAATAAAAAGCCTATCTGAATGTATCCATATCCTTTAAAATGTTACTGTTTCTAAGACTTCAATTTTTTAACAGATATTTTAAGGATAGATTTTACTGAAATCTCTTTTCTTGTCTTTCCTTCCAGTTTTTCCTTTTATTTCCCAAAAATAAGCTCATTCACCAGAGGTTTTCTACATCTCTAGTGTTATTTAAATCCTCATAACATAGTACAAAAAACATTGTAGGTAACAATTATAAAGTAGCTGATAGTCAGCAACAGATTCAAACAAAGTCTAGAAATTCTATTCTAAATAGCCCTGGAATAAACACCCTGAATGCAGGAATAATAAATAGCATCAATGAAAATATTTGTGTTTGAAGACAATGAAAAGGGCTTGTAGATATATGGATGATTGGTACATATTATATTTCTATAGACTTCTGCTAATCAGTGTCCATCCCAACAATGGGCTTAAGGAAAATTTTAGGAGAAATCATCTTGTTCTCTAGCTTTCTATGGATCTTTCAAGCAGAGATATGATATTGTTGAGGACAGAGAATACATTAGAAATTTTGGCAAATTAGCTTAATTAACCAATTAGCTTTTTTTACTGCAAAGGGAATGCTAAAAGTTCAATTCTACCAAGAGAATGATAGCCTCTCTGTTCGTAGAATTGGAGGAAGAAGAAAAAAAAGAGGAAGAGGAAGAGGAAGTAGGAGAAGGAGAAGAAGTAGGAGGAGAAGAATCTTTGCTTTTTTGAGAGTTATAATATCAATACATCTAGAGAAAATGGACCATGGAAGACTATTAAAGGAAGTCTGCATGGTAACCTACCTTTCTTGAACAAGTAACTATATCCAGAAGAAACAGTGTATGAACAAGATAATTGATAATTCAAGGAAGAATTCCTGGAGCTTTCTACTCACATATGAACTCTTCTAACATTCAGTTTTGTCCTCCACACATGAACATCACAAAAGTGACTAAGAAAACTGAAGTATTACTTTTGTACTATTACATAATTTGTTTTAATATGCAACTAGCAAGCAATGTATACATCAAACAATTCAGTGAACAGAAGTATAAAGACCAGTTGCATCGTATTTGCTAAATCACTGTAGTATAATAAAACATAGTTTTAAAAAGACATACACAACATTTAGAAATATGAACTGGAACATTACCATGTTTTCCCCAAAATAAGACCTGGTGTTATTATTATTATTTTTTGCCTCCAAAAGAGGCACCAGGTTTTATTAAGGGAGGTGTATTTTCCACTCACCTCAAAGCAGCAGCACCAACAGCCCTGCCCCGCCGGCCCACTTCTTCTGCGGCCGAAGAAGCAGCTTTATTCTGCAACTAAGGATGGCGCTCCAGCCTGCATTTCACAATCAGAGGCCTTTCCGGAAAAGCCTCTGCAGCCGAAAACCAAGCTACAGATTGAATCCGTAGCTTGGTTCTCGGCTGCAGACACCTTCTGGAAAGGCCTCTGACTGTGAAATTCAGGCCGCAGCTCCATTCTCAGCTGCAGAATGAAGCTGCTCCTTCGGCTGCAGAAGAAGTGGGCTGGTGAGGCAATGTCGATCCATGGGAAGCCTGGCTGCAATGGTAAGCTCCACCCTCCCACCTCTGCCTTAGCTTGATTTTTAGGTGTGCGCCTCGCCCCAAAACTAGTGCTTATTTTGGGGGTAGGTCTTACTTTCGGGGAAGGGTGGTAGTATATCACATTATTGTGTTCATGGAAAAGTTAAGATTAATAGGGCCTCCTATTTGGGCACTGATACACATATCATGTCTTACATCATTATTTTCTTTTTATGGATGTACCTGTGGGATCTCTTTCCAGAGAGCACTTCTAGCAAATATCTAAACCATATAGGAACTTAAATATCAATAAAAAGGAGTTAATATTAAAGTTGTACCTGTTTTTTAGTTATAGTTGTGTATCATTGTTCATTAATTGGACAAATTAGCTTTCTTATTTAGCCAGGAATACATATTTACAAAATTGGTTTTTTTGCACAGCCAAAGATTTGATCCTTGAATAAAATATGGCAAATAATATGTGTACTGTGTTGTATGTACGTAAGAATATGTTTGTGGATTTCTAAACAAATTTCATGTACAGATTAACTCTGATACAGATTTTCATTCATAGTAAGAGCAGTCTAAAGGTGTTAATTGTTCTTTGATAGTAACAGTATACATTACTCAACTGTAAAATAGGAAGGACACTTACCTAAATTCATCCATCAAGAGACAAGTTGGGAAAAGTTGCACCAGAAGAACATATATAAAAAGAGAGAGATAAAAATAAAAAATACAAATTAATAACCACAGTCATTCTGAGGATAAACTAAAAATAGTAATGGCAATATTGCCAACTGATCTTACTGTCAGCAGGGAAAACTGAATAGCACACAGATAGAGCAAAGGCTGGTAACCTAGTCTATAGCTTCAATTAACCAAAGCCATAATTGGTAGTGGAGCTTCTTATTTATGAGCCCCTCTCATGACGACCATACCATGCAGAAGACTGCAACGTGGAATAAAAGAAGAGTAAATGATAAATGATATGAAATAATGAACAAAATGAAAGAAAAATAAATGTCTGTGAGACTGTGAGAAAGTGGCATGGGATTAATAGAAATGAACATGTAGGCTTAATTATGAAATAATTAAAAGATATATGAGAAAGTATGAAATAATGTCACCTAAGTTGCTGCAGAAAGTAGATCTCATCAATTATTTATTTATTTAGTAAACAAATTTATTTGGCCATCCAACTCATACACAGGTTACTCTACAGATGATTATTGGAGATCCATGAATTATGCTCGAGTAGGTGAGGCTAACGGGAAAATCAGAAATGAGTTTTTGGGAAAATTTGTGCAACATTTTGAGTGAATGAGATTCAAGGGGAAGAACATACTTTGCTAGATGACATGAATGGATAGGACAGAAATAATGTACTTTATTACAAATAATCATTTTTTAATTGTTATTTTGATGTCCTGCCTCTTACTAAAGATGTTATGCAAAGCACTCGTTTCCATTTTATTCTACAACAGGAAACTCGTGAAATAAATTGGAGGGGGGGTGTCAAAGCAACTCAGGCGATTTTTATCGCTGAAGAAATATCTAAACATGGGTTTCCCTGATGCCAGTTAAACATTTTAATCACAACACAACATTATCTTGTCCACAGAAGGATGGGTGGCATTGCTTTAAACCAGTAATGGGAAAATTCCACCAGTCTCTTAATATGCAGAAGTATTTCTGTTAATTTCAGCCAGTTTTCTAAGTCTGATGCTGAAAT
Source organism: Protobothrops mucrosquamatus (assembly GCF_001527695.2). NCBI lineage: Eukaryota > Metazoa > Chordata > Lepidosauria > Squamata > Viperidae > Protobothrops > Protobothrops mucrosquamatus. The sequence goes on along the minus strand of NW_015386742.1, from coordinate 313,092 downwards.
ATGCTAAAGCCTATGTTTCATGCAGTCCCCTCTCATTCAATGGCATCTGTAACAAGGCCCCAATGACTTCAAAATAACACAGATGCTATTATATCATTACCCAACTGCTGCAATTATGTAATGACCTCATGATGTCTGATGTAAATACATTAAGCATGTAATTTGTTTGATAATGCCATCGTTGTAGAAGAGTGTGTAGGAATGCAACGAAGAATTCAGGAATAGTTAGGGCAAAATGACAGACAGTTCAGTCCTGGGAAATGAGAAAGTGTGAGAAAAGAAACTCAAAAATAATCCTGTCCTGAGTTGTTTGGTATAAGAGGGAGCAGAAGAAAACTTTGGTAGGCTTTCAAGAGTCTTGAAAGTAATTATACCTTACAGCAGTAAAGTAGCATTTCTGTAATCCTTGCTCTGTTGGTTTCATGACTTGGTCTACTTCAAAGAGCTGATAATCATGCACAGTAATGACTAAGTGGCAAAATTGCCAATTAGAGGAAAGCAACTACCAGAATAAATTCCAGCTGCAGTGAGGTGCCTTCCTTGGCCATCCTTCGATTGGCAGTTTCATCACTCAATCATTATATGTACAAACTGTGATTTGCCACTCTCCCCACTTGCACCTACTTTGTGAATTCCAGGCTTTCAGGTCACCGATAGCAATCGTTTTACTTCCTTGTAAATGGGAAGAATGAACCAATGCTTTCAGAGTATTGCTGTGTGGTATGGTGAAAGAAAATGATTTTGCAAGCTCAAATAATATTCACATTTTCTGAGAAATGTTTTAATTTAGCTAGTTCTCATTTTTATTCTGTGTAATGCAATGCTTCCCGTTTTTTTTCCAGGAACACATCTGTATGGAAAACAAATGTAATCTGGATTATAAAAGAGAGAGCTTTGTTCCTGTAATAGTAAGAACTGAAAAATAAATAGTTAAGATATACCAAATTGCCACCAGGAAACTATGGTTGTGCTGTATTAGTCCAGTTGTATATATTTCCATATGCATGGAAATGCTAGACCTTCTGTTTGCAAACTCTGAAGGAATTAGCGTCTATAGGTCAAATATTCATCAAATCTACTAATCTTTATCTAAGGTAGCAACAACATGGAATATCTAGGAAAACTATCGTAATTGACAGTCTGCCTAAATGTTTTGCTTTTGTTGTTCAGATATTTAAATTATACAGAGCTCTTTACAAAGCCAGAGATCTATATGTACAACCAAAATTTTCTTAGCACCGCGGTCCTAAAAAAAGGGAATTATGCTTTTTTTTTAAAAAGCATCTTTATTAGTTAGTAGGCATATATTCACGAACTATAATTTTTGTTTGCTTGCTTGCTTTCACTCAGCTAGGAAAGCTAGGTAAATATACTCCTCATGGTGTGCTATCAAGCAGAATATTTCCCTATGGAGCCGCGTGATAAATAACACAGAATTAATGCCACATAATATTAATGGTTTACTCATTGCCCTAAACCACATTTAACTATGGTTTCTTAAATAATACACATACCTGATTCACAATAAATACATACAGTCCGAAGTGTTTGAACTTGCCCAGGCAAAAAACAAATCACAATATGATTTATTTAGATGTACGAATTCTATCAAAATAAATCAGAAATATAGCCTGACGGTGATGATTTAGATTTTAGAAAGTAAGGATGGGGACCTGCAGCCCTGCAGATGTTGAAAAATTCCAACCAGAATGATCAATAGTGAAAGATGCAGATCAACAATCTGTGAACAGAAAAATCCATCTTAAGGAAGATCCATTTGTTTGGTAAAAGTCAACATAAGGAAGAATCTTTTTCTGTTCAGGAGAAAAACAGTAATAAACCTAGAAATCAATGAGGATGAAGAAGATAATTTTAATGAAGGAAAAACTAAGCTACAAAAAGCATGTCTACTATTTATACATTTGGAGAAGTATACATGTTGTAGAAAGGTATATAGCTAGGGCTGGGTGCCTGGATGAGGAGATAAGGCATTGCCATCAGTGTGTGCACTATAAAAGAAGCTAATCAGGAGATTATTTTACTATTAAAATTATGCATGAAATCTCAGCATGAAAACTCATTTGTACAGAATTGGGAGTCTATGTTCTGTATACATATCTAAAAGAAAAACCAACCAGAACATAATGGCATATTATATGTTAGTCATAAGACAGGTGTCAATGTACAAGAACACAGTGATTTAGAAGTAGAAAGCACACTGGTGCTTAGCACTTCTCAGAAGCCAGTAGTCAATTAGCCTCAGTCAGCTTTGGCAATGCAGACAACTGTCTTAAAAGATCAATTAGGCAGTTCAAGGTCAGAGCAGACAGTTGACCTTCTACTGCCAGTCTCAACAAGACTTTGGTCCTTCCTTTCACACACCACAAAACAATTCTTCTCTTCCTTTCATTCCCTTCCTTTGGCAAAGGAATTTCTCAAGGGTTTCAATATTATTCAGAACAAGCATCAATGTGTGACCTAATCAACACACTGAGCCTTGACAAAGGAGAGCCCTGCTCAACTAACCTCTTTCTGAATGGAGTGGAACGCTACCCTCCATTCTCAACACTCCCAAACGATGCCTGAGCTTTGTTTTAATCTGCAGTGGAAAGAAAACACTTTCCCATAACTCAGTGGAATTAGTGTTCCACACATTTGGGGTGCAAGGTCCCAGCCACTGGCATAGAAGGAAACATTATGAGTCACTCTGTAGCAGTGTTTCTCAACCTCAGCAATCGATAATGCTGAGTGTTGTCCACACATATAAAACTTGCTGGGGTTGAGAAACACTGCTCTGTGGGATTCTAAGGAGGAATTTAGGGTAGGAAGGAAAGGAGGCAGATCTGTGTAATGAAGAAAAATAAACAAAAAAGTAAATGAAGGAGGAAACAGATTTAGAACAGGAACTAATTTTCTGCCTTATGCTTAAAAAGGACAGCTTGAAAACGACAAAATAATTAAGCAGTCTTTAATGCAGTTTTTCTTCATACCAATATCCCAAGAGAGGTGGCAAGTATTTTTAAAACTTGCAGAATATGGAAGATTTCCCACCCATTAAAAAGGGAGAGAGGGAAAGTTTCACATTTCACATTCTTTATTTATTTTGCTGTAAAACGCAGAGCACAAAAGCCCTGTGGGTATCTGGGCAGCCAAAGATTGATGCTAGGACAAGGAAAGCAAAAAGGAAGAATGGTCTACAAAGGCAACACTTTTCCATAACAAGGACAAGGCTGCTATGTTTTAGAAGTATTAGTTCTGGCTTCAGTCACAAGCATAAAGGAATTTGGCAAGCTTCATACAGCTCCCTCATAGCCTCAAAACCACAGACAATTCCAGCACAATTGGCTGGCCCAGCTCAGACAAATGCTGGCAGATGTTTCATCACAGCATTTTTCAGCTGCTGATCTACTGTCTTGGAATTCAGCAACAGCTAACATCTTTGAATTTAACATTATTTAAAGTTAATTAGTTGTCTGAAATCAGTCTTTCTCTTATTCTGCACCATCAGCCAGAATACAGGCTCAATAAAGGCAATCTCAAGAGAAAGACTTTTAGTTTTTGAAACTTTATTTTCAGCAACTTGGTTTCCAGAACACTCACCTTCTCCCTCAATATTTGGGCTGCTTTTCAAATTAGAGCAGCAGAGAAAGTCTGTGGTTAGTCTGCAATCTCCCTTAGACTCCAATCCACATTCTCTCCAGTCTAAGTGACCTAATGTCAACCTTCCCAAACCTGTTGCCATCCAGATGTGCTGAATTCCAACAAACATACTTCTTTGATTAGAAGTCAAAGAAGTACTGTTTAGTTATGCAGAATTTCAGGTTAAGTTTTGGGAAAGCTCACTTTTCACAAACCCTGGGCTTTGTGGGTTTGTCAAATAACTTGACAACTAAGTTACTTGACAAACTTTTGGGTTTGTCAAGTAACTTGGTCCTCCTATGGCATAAAATACAACTAGATTCCTTTGCTATTTCTATTAGGCTTTACCAATTAGGAGCTCTCCAGACACGTTGGGGCTAATTCCTATTATCTATCCACCAGGTTGGAGAGCTTCAAAGGGAAGTATATTTATGTGAACACGGATCTTGATTTTCAGTTTCTCTAATCATATCCCACTTAGCTATTTAGTTAGGCTCACAGTAACTTTTTTTTTTCTAACCTGGTATTTTTCCACAGTTTTTTCTACTGGAATAAGTAAGCAGACACAATATCTAAAATGTATATTTGAAAGGGGTTGAAAAGTTCTAGAGCTTTCATACAACTAAGAACATACTTCAGGATATAAGTACATTGGATGGCGAACACTATCTTACTTTAAAGAATAAACCAACCTTGACCCAGAACTTGCTACTGAGAATAATGATTGGATATATTTGCTGTTATGACTCTAGTGGAAACACTTGGAAATTGAGATAAAAGAATTTGGCAAGTTTGAAAATATTGGAAAAAAGCAAAATATACTTGCTGCATAATCTGCATTTCTTAAGGAAAAGAAGGTAACGAGGCTGAAGACTAGGTTTTCAATTAACCATTCTTATTCAACTTTTAAAAATTCTTATTCACTTATTCACTTAATTCCTCCAAACTTAATTTTCTTGGGATATCTGCTGTTCAACATTGTAGGTTTTTTAACAATTAATGGCTTAAAGTAAATAGGAAGATGCAAGTGCTTAGCTGCTAGGACATACACATAAAAGATTATGTTGATGCCTAGGAATTTGAAATATTTATTCAGTTTGATTATTATGTACTGACAGACTCAAGGCAGCTAGAAATACCAAGGCACATATTTATGTTAGTTGCAAAGATTAGTTGGGTAGAAGGTCAAAAGTAATAGATGGATGAAACAAGGCACACATAGTAACCTATTGAATGGAATCTCAGAAGAACACACTGGCTCTCTTGTTCAAATTATGTAAGATGGCCAGTTTTTATGAGATAGTTAGGATTATTTCTCTAGCTTCAATTAACTTCTTCTTTTGACAAGTATTAAAGCATCTATTGTTGATTATCTAACATAGCCTCCCCTAATATGATGTCTTCCAGCTACTTTTGGATTTGTAATTACCAGAGTATCTAGACTGGAAAGACATTACCATAGCTCTGAACTTCCATTTTTATTAACAGCCATGCAACGGGTGATCTATGTCTTGCTAGGTTACTGTACTGTACTGTTACTATAGGACAGGGGTGTCAAACTGCCGGCCCACAGGCCGGATGCTTCATGCCAAAATCGCGCCCACCACATTGCCGGCAATGGGGAAAAAGTCACAATATGTCATAACACATCACGTGATGTTGCAAGTTTGACATCCCTGCTGTAGGAGAAAGAGTGGCAGAGCTTGGGGTGCAGTCAAAAGAGAAATCAGCTCAGACTCACAAAATAAGTCCAACCCCTCTTGAATTCCATTGACCCTTATCAGGCCAAAATAGTGCTAATCATTGAGTAGATTCTTGTGCCTAGGCAAGAGTAGTAATAAATCAGTTTAACTGTAACTTCATGTATGGTCCTGTTCTTTCTGGCCTGACATTTAAAAACTGACTCTTAAAAAAACTAACTAACTAAGATGCAATGATATCAATAAACCTTTAATCACTCTGAATATTCAGCTTTGTGTATTTCCCCCACCCCGCCCCTTTTCTAAACATATTTTATAAGTAATTGTGTATGTAAAGAGGAAGCGTCTAGCAGTTTGACAGATTATACAGATTCAGCCAATAAGTAGAAAAAATAAATAAGGAGGTATGTGATCAGGCAAACATGGGATGATAAAAATATGAGCTTTCAGAAAACTCAGTTCTCAACCCAGAAGGTAATTATATCCCCTTTAGCCAGCAGGTGCTGCTCTGGCAATAGGAACAGATGTGAACAGTAAAGGCTGTAATAAAACAACTGAGTTGCTTGAACATAATAAACTGAAAAATGTGTCCAAGCAATATAAGGGCCAAATGAAACTGGCAGCCCTATGCTTTGGAATACAAATAGAATACAATACAAATCACCAAGAAACTTTCCTTTCCAACCATCTCAATGGTCTCCCTGTCAAAGAAAATCACAAGATCACTCATTGAACAGACACGTACTACTCTGCTCAACTTGGACAAGTTACAATAGAAGTCCAATACAAAAACCAACCAAAACACCACAAATCAGGAGTGCTCTTCCCCAAATTTCTATCTCAGATGACACAATCCCTTTGTTACAGTATATGGCAGACAGACTTCAAAATGTCTTCTGCCAATTTGCAAGAGGTCAGCATGAGGTCTCCTCCTTTTACAGAATATTTAGGGAAATGGAAAATCCTCAGAAACCTGGAAGCAGGGGGAAGTTGGCATAAATACAGAGAAATACTGTGAAGCTACAACAAAGGAATTCAAACACAGGCCTGTGCTGAGGTATTAATATGTCCATAGTTCCCTATAAAAGACACAGGGTAGGCCTTAGTGAAATAACAGTTTTCTATAGCCCAATTGATCTTATACAAAATGAAGTAAATGTTATTATGTTCCTATCACTGAGGAGGCATCAGTGTCTTCTCACTCTTTCATTATTCTTTTGCAGACTCTACTAGACTGAAATAGCACTGTTTTTAGTAATATAGGTAAAACACCTTTGAACATGCTTAGCTCATTATTTGATAAATTGTATTATATTTAATGAGTGAAATACTTTAACAATAGATTAAACTGAAATTTAGTCTGAACCATTCAAATTATTTATATAAAATCCCAATAATTTAATATGAAATCCACAAGAACATTATCTAACAGGCTCACTAGATGAGTTAACTAAAGAAACAATGGGAGAATCATTAACATCATTGGCCAAAGTTTATGTAGGAATGTTTTTAATGTCTGGGTAGCATGCAGGTTAGTGAGTGAATTTAACAGTTAGCATAAATTTTCCCCAGAAGTGGGAGGTACAGAAAAAAGGAACAGGAAAAGAACAAAGGAGAGAACCGAGCTACCAGCATTTTCTGAGACTGCTTTAAGTTAGAGGCAAAAGGTGGAAGTCTCAAGGTTGATGGAAGCCTCAAGGTTCAATTAAATGATTTTTAAAAATTAGCATTACGATATTGTTAAGTTTAAAGATGTTGGTGATGCAGATGCTTTCTATTCAATAGATAATATAATAAATACAGAAAACTTCTGATCTAACCAAATTTAAATATGAATGGAAAGCAATACATCATTAGTTGTGATTAACTACAGTGGTACTGAGTTTAGGGAAATAATAGGATTAATTCCTAATCTGGAAAAACACAGCCAATTTCAAAGTCTCTATTTTCAAAAAGGAATTTGAAGAAAAAGTAATGTTTTATTGGCTGCAGAAATACTGCCCTGTTGTATAATAATAATAATAATAATAATAATAATAATAATAATAATAATAATAATAATAAAGTTGGAAGGGACCTTGGAGGTCATCAAGTCCAACCCCCTGCTCAGGCTGGTAACCCTATACCATTTCGGACAAATGGCTGTCCAGTCTCTTCTTAAAAACTTCCAGCGTTGGAGCATTCACCGCTTCTGGAGGCAGGTTGTTCCACTGGTTAATTGTTCTAACTGTCAGGAAGTTTCTCCTTAGTTCTAGGTTGCTTCTCTCTTTGGTTAGTTTCCACCCGTTGCTCCTTGTCCTGCCTTCAGGCGCTTTGGAAAATAGCTTGACTCCCTCTTCTTTGTGGCAGCCCCTGAGATATTGGAACACTGCATTTCAGAGTTATGGTAATATCTAATGCTATTGCTAATACAGAAATGATATAAAATATGCATATAGTCTATGGATTGTTCTGTAAAGAGGAGTAGGCTGGACAAGGATTCCTGTCTGCAGAAAGGAGGTAACAGGGCAGGGCAGGACAGGACAGAAAGATCAATCTTTACCAGGGAATCCAAGACAAACCCAGACTACACTTATGTCATAATAAAACATACTGTACCATGCCGGCAGCTTTTGAGAGATAATTTAGTGGAAATAGAAATATATTTTCTTTGATGGCAGCTTTTGTGAAACAACATAGGGGAAAATGGTCTTGTTAATCTAATACATGTGATCTATTGTGTCCTCTTCTGCTTAATAGAAGACTCTTCAGTCCAGTCAGTGCTTTTATGAGCAGAGTTGATTTCTGCAAATTATCCCTTTTACAGTTTTTAAAAATAATTCCTAACCTTTTAAAAAGTTTGGACAGAGAATATCAGCAAAAATTGTTCTCCTTTATTGGACTCACCAAAGCTTTCATGGCAATCCTGAAGGCATTCAAAACTCAGATGTATCTAGCTATTTCAATTGCTAGATTGTCTTCCAAAGATAACTTCAGTTTTTGCATATTATAATCCTGCATTATGCAGCTAGAAAGCCACAGGCAATCATAGCAACATCTAGTAATATAAAACATATGGCAGCATGTTATGATGCTGTGGATTTCTATGCCATGCTCTATTTTATTAGTTGTTTCCTGAAGAGGAGGGGAAATTACCAATGCAATGGTATCATGACAATGCAGAAGCATCCTTCTATTGAGAAGTGTCTCCATAACAAAGAGTAAAGCTCCAGCATTCTCTCCTTTTCTTTTTGTTCCTTTATATAAGACTGTTCCACTGTTTCCTCACACAGGATTTGGAAAAAACCCCCAAAGTAAATTAATTAGACACCCGTAATTGTTTTTATTTTAAAATGATTTCATTCAGGCCAAAGATGTGTAATTTGCGATTAACACTTTCTGATTGACTTAGTCCTGTCTGTTAGCCTATCCACTCAGATTTCGGTATAGTTAGGATTGTGCCCTCCCCATACCTTTTTAAAATGATTGGCTTAAAACAGGTTCTGAGTTCATCATCGCTTTACTGGAGGGCATGGAAGTACAAAAGCTAATGAGAGCGCCTGTCACAGCAGGGGGCAATTTATTTATTTAGTTTCCAGTCATCAAAGGAGGAAGTGACAGACAGTGAAGACACTAGGGCCATCTTGTCAGCTTACTCTGGGAAACAAGATAAGACTCTGCTCCTCAACATCCTTTCAAAGGATGTTGATGGCTCAGAACTATTTTAAAGGATTAAGAGTGAGGGAAAGAACAAATGTTCTCCTAGCCAAAGGAAACAAATGCATACCATTTCTGTCTTTCCTCTCCCCTGGGCTGATAGGTCTCATGTATATTTTACATTTTTCCACACAATAATTCAGGAACAGTCTAATCTATTTTAATTTAGCTGACTTTAAATACCTGATATTCCTTATTGAAAGTCTGATTTTAATCTACTGCTACCCTTTCTTTCCTCTGAGGCCATTTAATGATTGTTCAATTGTCTGCACAAGACCTAAATCAATTAAGCCATGGTTTGCTACATCTTCCTTTTCAGAGTAAACAATGTTATACAAAGAGAAAAAGAAATGATAATTTAAAGAAATTAAACACGAGATAAGAAAAAGAGCAAAAGCTAGTTGACACAAACATAATTCACTAATACCCTTCCATACCTTTATTTTGCATTCCATTTGTACTTTGACTTCATCCATATATTAATTCAATATCTTTTGTTCTTTAACTTCCCAATTTCTCTCTTTCTGAATATCTCATCAGCTTCACCCAATTGCAACTTTCTCTTCCCTTCTTCTCTATACATCTATTATTCCTTCATATATTTGTTTAGCAATTTGATCCTAATCCATTCTCTTTATATGACAACACCATCTAGCATATTTTCCATGCTTATTTTTGCTTTCAGTCCACATTCATTTAGCATATGTTATTGTTTTCCACATATACTTCTTCAATAAACTATTCTCACTGAACGCAATATATTTGTCCATTTCTCTTGACTTGCCACATTCCCAGTTCCATACAGCAAAATAGGTAGAAGCATGCTGTTGTTAACAGAAGTATGTAACAACTGGTTACTTCAGAGAAACATTCACCTCCTGAAGCAGACTATTTACTACCCAATACCTTTCTAGCCACATTTGCATGTCTTAGAATTTTTTGATTGGTTGGTTAATTTTAATAAATACTCCATCAAGATTTCACAAATTTATCCTTTTATTGTAGTTTCTCACAATTTATTTATAAAGGGCTACTGCTCACTCCATTTCACCTGTCAAATATCACTATCACTAATATTTTTGATATATAAATTTTCTAATCTATATTGCTTCATACAATCTACAGTATTACCTTTTTTTGGAAAGTCATTCTGCGTCTCAACCAGCAACATGGCATCATGCATTCATGCTAACCTTAATCCTAATTCCAGTCCCAACCAACACACCTCTATTACTATCACAATCATTCTTTATCCATGTATCTATTAATACATTGATAAAGCAAGGAGAAATTATATACTCTTGTTTTGCTGAAACATTTGCTAAGCATTTTACTTAGTCTCACAGATGTTTTTCTTCCATCAACTGAAGTTCTTAGCACATTCAGCAGCCAATCTTCGACTACATGTTACTGAAAAATATTTCATAATTCAGACCTATTCACAATTCAAGCCTATTCTAATATTATTTTTTAAAAAATAATTTCGTAAAACTTATTTTAAATGAAAAAAATCAATTGGAAATGGACAATCCACATGGCAAAATATGCAGGAAATGTGGCACGTTGTTTTTTTCAAAGACCGGTTCTTCTCCTTTATCTACATACTTTTAATATTGTTCAAATTGTTGGCATCATTATGTTGGCTAAGATGGATTTTATGCAATAAAGCTAAAATAGTACGTATGGAAGCAATATTGTACTAAAGATGTTGCAGTGGCTCAGAATTGGTCTACAGACACAGTGAGGTCATTTCTTTGCGAGTTGCTTATTTTCATCGAAATATAAATTCTGGAATTAGAAGCAAATTGTTGGGATTTGGTTTCCATATGGGCTGTCCTATGCACCTGAAGTTAGACCACTGCCTTTTAATTAATGTTGAAAAGAAACTAAGCAGCATTTATACATGGAATAAGGCGGCGTTATCTTATTGGCAGTGTAACTCACCAAAATGCCTTAGCCATTTCATTGAAAATTATGGAAAACATTGTTACTTTTTCTAATAGGCAAGCATTAGGTTTGGTAACATACAAATCCAAAAAAGCGAAATTTATACTTGGATTAGGCAAACATACCAGAGTCCCAAATTCTCAGATGAAATGTGTAGTAGCTTAACAGTAAAAAAAATCCTTTCTGTTTTATGTTGTATGAACATTTATTATTCACACTAAAGTTTAAAATGTGGTTTATAAACTTTAATATTAATATCATAGCATGTTATATAAAACCACAAATAAATCACACTACATCTTAGAGCAGAGGTCCCCAACCTTTTGGACACCAGGGACCGGTTCCGTGGAGAAAGGTTTTTCCATGGACCAGAGAGTGTGGTTTTGTGTGCTGCCTGCGTCCCACGGATGGGGCTTTCCTTGTTTGTGTGGACCGGTTGCTGGCATGTCGCGGCCCAGTACCGGTCCATTGACCAGTGGTTGGGGACCCCTGTCTTAGAGCAATGTATGAACCTAACTAATGCAAGACAGATGGCATAATGTGCAGCATTACTTGTATATAAATGCAAAGGGAAAGTTGTCTTTCAATGGGTCTCTCTCTCTCTCATTATAACAAGCATGGGAGAAGGTAGATAGTCTTCTACCATATCCCAAAGAAGACAATTCTGAATACCATATTCCTGAATACCACATCCCTAGTCATTTAAAAATAGAGTTGTTCTTAAATCCATCAGCTGTAAACAGAGTTTATATCTGTAATTAAAAAGAGATGATACAGCAGTCTGGCAGGATAAAAGACACATGTAAAATCCTAGCTGAATTAATTCCACAGAAAGATAAGAAAGATCAACAGTATTTTAACGCAAATTCTGGCAGCAAGGGGGAAGTTCTAAATGTTGTCTGAAGCATCCATGTTTAAAATGAAAGAAAAGGGGAAAAAAGCCTTTCCCTCAGCATGTTGTAGTTCAGCAGCAGAAATAATTCCCATTAGCAATGACTGACCCAACACTGTCCAGGTGATGGTGTGGAAGAAACAACCCACAGATGCTTTTGTCTCAGGAGACCTTTTGGTCCAAGCCTCTTTGAACATCCCCAGCAAATGTAATGGGCTGGAATGCTTTGTCCTGATGTATTTTCAATTTATGGGAAGGAAGATTGGGGGTAATTTCAGACAAACAGTATTGCATACATACTGTATACTAAAGTGGCAGAACCCTGTGTGCGAATGAAAGCACATTCCTTCCACAGCATTCATGTGAGCTCTTACTGCCCCACTTGCAGCTTCTGTAATTTCATCATATCAAACCCAAATGACAGCTTTTACAAATAAAATAATGCACAGACATGTGCTGTAAGAGCAAGAAGCCAATCCAACTTCAATTCCCAGCATTAAAACGAACAAAAATGAGAAGGGACCTGACCTTTGTATCAAATTAAGCCTGTCCTGATGTGGCTTTGTCTGTTATAGCTTAACCTGTTATGTGAACCCAACCAATAAAACATAGAAAATGCATTTTGGGAAAATAACCCGGGTTTGTCATAATATGATTATTTTGGAACAGCTTAATTTGGATAAAACAATTTTTAAAATGTTTTTCAAGCTTAGCACTGGATTTGATTAATTTGAGCAGATTTCTTGGCAGTTTACACAACTTAAGCATTTATTGGTTGTATGGGGGGGGGAGAATGCTGTTGCAGCTGGAAAAATTAATTGTGATTTCAAAACCAATAACTCATCTTGATAAAGAGTTGAAGAATGAAGATTAAAATGACACTGATTCATATTATATTTGGAATGATGAACTTGAATATCTTGTTGTTAACCAATGGGAGGTTAGTCTAAAAAATGTGAACCTAATGTCTGATCCTGAGGCACTCCCCAAAACGAACGCTTTAAGCTAAATTTTCTCCTCATCAAAACTAACTAGAACCTTCTCAAGAAGGAGGCAAGAAGAACCAATGCAACACTGTGCCTCCCACTTCCAAATCCTGAGCTGATCCAGTTCAAGGAGGGAGGCAAGCACCTCCATCCCAGCCTCATCACAAATAATCAAGCATGACCAGTGCTGTCTCCATACTGAAATCTGACTGAACAGTTTGAGAATAATTATCTTCATCCAAGACTTTTTGAAGCTGCAATATGCAACAAACCTCTCTAGGAAAGGGAGATTGGAGATTGGCTAGAAAATATCCAGGATGGTTGGACCAACAATGGAATCTTGAGAAGTGGGTGGATCACCTCCGAAAGTGCAGAGAGGACTACTGTTGCTCTTAAAGACAACTTTATTGCTTGGATCTGCTATCTTCCAAAAGGTCTTATCCTACCAGTAGGAGCATATATTTAAAATGCAGATAGACACATTCACAGCTCTAAGGACCCTTATCCAGTTCCTGGACCAACCATGTCAGACTAGAGTTCATCCAACTTTATAGGAGCTGAACAACGAGAGTCCAATTCTCCAGTCCAATTACTGTAGATCCTGTAATGTTAGCTGACAAATCTGTGAAAAATTCTCATTATGGCTCTGCAGGTGATTTTCTGATGCAGTCCCTCAGCAAGGAGCAAGTCACCTTAAAAAGGGCCCTGGCAGCAGTTTGTAGAAGCAATATGAGTAGCAAAATACTTCTGTTTTGTCACTCTTATTGCTATAGTGTAGTCTCCAACAAAGACCAGTGTCAAATTGTATTTGCTCTTCCTTTTCCCCCCAGCCTTTTTGTTCTGCTATTTCATCTCCCAGAAAGCAAACATACCAACCCACCAACCCAAAGGCTTCCAGAATTGGTAGAAAAAGGCTATGCAGGCACAATCCAGTCTAAGGCCATTGCCACCCTCTCATTCCATAGGTTACTAAGCCTCAGACAAACTGTGCACCAAATTCTTGGAAATTCCACCAAGTGCCCTTTGAAACCCAGACCATCAGATACTTGGGATGGACTAGATCAGTGGTTCTTAACCTGGGCGGTACCGCCCCCCAGGGGGCGATTTCATTTTTCAGGGGGGCGATGGAACGAAAAGGGGCGGCGTGGGGGCGATGGAACGAAAAGGGGGCAATAGGGGGGCGATGGAGCAAGATGTTTTGGGGACACTTTTGAGCCTTCCCCTGCAGCTCCGAGCGTCCTCCGCCATTTGTAGAGAGAGACAGAGAGAGGCACTTGTGCTTCTCTCTCTCTTTCTCTCTCATGCGGATTTGCCCCCTCGCAGGGCTCCTGATTGGCCCTGTGCCCGGGCGCCCCGCCCTCTGGGAGAAGC